>NW_025931729.1:2570-25168 GCF_000764305.2 Hyalella azteca | reverse complement strand
GGATCCGGCCTTTGGAACCCGATCTTTCCATAGCTGACGATTGATTGAGATAGCTGTTGGACTTATTGCCTGGTCCGTAATTTGCTAGGCATTTTAAGACTGAACATATGCTCCTGCATAGCTTCGTCTAGTCTGTTCTTGAAGGCGTTCATACTCGGAGCGTCAACGATGCTATCAGGGAGGCTGTTCCACATGTCGAGGACTCGAAGCGAGAAGAAATGTTGTCGCATGGATGTGTTCCAACGCTGTTTTTTTAGTTTATATCATCATTCAACTTAATTCAGCACAGCTGTTCCAACGCTTGTTATCATCATTCAATTTAATTCAACTCAGCTGTTCCAACGCTTGTTATTATCTTCACTTAAATTCAATACAGTTGGTCCAACCCCTGTTGTTATAAATCACAATTCAACGCGCTTGTCCCAACCTTCGTTATTATTGTTCACTTCAATTCAACCCAATATTTCCAACCTTTGTTACAAACCATTACCTAAATTTAACACGGATTTCCTGGTCTGTCGCACACTTACATTCAGAAACTATCATATTTTACGCTGTTTCATAATTTTTCATATAAATTCTTCCAGTCCTTTTGTTCTTCGGTAATTACAATTGAAAACAGTTCCACCAGCAGTTTAATCTTTTTAAGCAAGGTTTTCCTTTTCAATCTACGAGAACGTTAATAAGTTATCAAATCTGATTTAGTTTCGGGATCTTAGAAAACATAAATTGGAAAAATTTGGAGCAAAACTCAAGTATTTTGACCGCCTTGTTGGAATTACAGCGCCGAAGCTGCTCTGTAGAGGCCGAAGCGCCGAAGAATTAAAGCGCCGAATTATATAAAAAATTAAATAGAATTAAATTAAATAGAATTAATGCACCGAATTAAATATAAAATTAAATAGAATTAAATTAAATAAAATTAAAGAGCCGAATTAAATATAAAATTAAATAGAATTAAATTAAATAAAATTAAAGCACCGAATTATATATAAAATTAAATAGAAATAAATTAAATAAAACTAAAGCACCGAATTAAATATAAAATTAAATAGAATTAAATTAAATAAAATTAAAGAGCCGAATTATATATAAAATTAAATAGAATTAAATTAAATAGAATTTAAGCGCCAAAGCTGCTCTCCAATCTTTACTAACAATCTCTCGCCGGTCCGAAGAATGGACGATTGGGAAGAGTAGATGATTGCCTAAGATTGCCTAATGCCTCGCGATTGCAGAACTTTGCGACTATGACGATTGTTCAAGTGCGTGACGATGGCACGTCACTGACTCAGTGCTCAATGACTACGGCACGTCGTCCGTGACGTTCATACGTCACTGACTCAGTGCTCAATGACTACGGCNAGTTTTCCATTACTGGACAGTCCGGGATCTTTCTCAACCACTTGTCCAGTCGTCTCTTGAATGTTGCAAGGGTAAACTCCCCTCCTCTCAGCGCTTTTGGCAAGGCATTAAAGAGCCTCGGTCCTACAACGGACAGTGATCCCTCACGAAGAGTCTGTACTCTGGCTGCGGCCCGGTTATTAAATGGGGAACCCTGCACAGTCTCCCCCTCCCTTCGTTGTAATGCGTCACTATTCTGGAGGTCTCACTCGCAAAGTTGGGAGCCAGTCCGGTTATAATTTTCCAAGTGTACAGTATGATATGCCTTTCTCTTCTCCTCTCCAGTGAGTACAGTCCCAGGTGTTTCAGCCTTCCCCAGTAGTTCAGGTTCAGCTCCCTCGTGTCGTTGATCCTGTACGTGAAGGTTCGATGCACTGCCTCTAGTTTCCGCACCGCACCCGCCTTGAGTGGCGACCAAAGTTTGCAGCAATACTCAAGATTGGGGAGCACGAGAGCTCTGAAGAGTGTAATCATTGGCTGCTTCTTTCGTTCGAAATGTCCGCCATATCCACCCCATCCGTTGCCGGCTGCGCGCGACTATTTCCGCGAGATGGGCATCGAACGTGGCTTCAGTACTCATCAACACTCCGAGATCTCGAACTAGTTGCTTCTCCTCAATTTCTGTGCCATCTGATGCCAAGTAGCGATGTGGCATCCCGATCTCTGTGCGGAATCTGTATCTCATTGCTTCGAACTTGGTGCCGTTGAACTGCATATTGTTCACTAGTGCCCAATCGTAGATTGACGAAAAGTCATCCTGTAACCTCTCGCAGTCTAGGTCAGCTGTGATCTTCATCAGCACTCTTGTATCGTCCGCAAATGACGATGTAGATGCGTGGGTGAATTCCGAGTCGATATCGGCTATGTGGATGAGGAAGAGGATCGGTCCAAGCACTGAGCCTTGCGGAACTCCGCTTTTACCATCGCTTATCTCGATTTCGAGTTTCCAATTGCGACAGCTTGTACTCTATCTGTAAGGAAGTTGTGGATCCACCTCAACATGCTTTCTCATACCCCCAACAGCCTCAGCTTTCTAAAGAGCACCTCATGGTTAACTTTGTCAAAAGCTTTAGCAAAGTCCAGGTATACCACGCCCACACAAGCTCCATCCTCCAGTTGGGCCACAAGACGGTGATGGTGCTTCAGTAACTGTGACAAACACACTTCTTCACCAGCACTTCCAACACACTTCTTCACCAGCACTGCCAGAATTCCATCGGGTCCTGGCGCTGAAAACGTCGCCAGTTCTTTGATATTTATTTCCATGTCTTCCGGTCGAAACTCAATGTTCTCCAACCCTCTTCCGCCTTGCAGCCCCTGGAGAACTTCAATTTCATTCTCCTCCCTTGACTAGTGGGGGTTACTGAGCTCTGATTCAAACTGTGCTCCCAGTAACTCACACATGCCATGGTCATCTCCGACAATGACATCGTTATCCTTAAGCGGGCCTACTGGCGTCTTTATTTTGGCCTTGGACTGAGCGTATTTAAAAAAATATAACTCAGTACTCACAGCAGTGAGTGACAGAAAGCGCATTTTCTCGTCGACGAAAACTTGAGGTCACGAACGGACGGACAGACGGACGGACAGACGGACATGACGAGCACAATAGTGCATTTTTTCCATGAATGAGAAAATGCGCTAAAAATACTTGGGGTTCTCTTTGATGACCTCAACCACTCGCTCTACCGCGGCTTGTTCTTCTGAGTTCAATTTTCTTGTGCAAATCTACTAACCTCCGTCTCATATCACCGGCGGATTCAGCTATTTGTTTATGTAATCGCTTGCGTTTTCTTATGAGGATTCGTCGGTCTCCCGGAATGCTGCGAACTTTAGGGCCTGATTTTCTCGGGGTATGACGCACGCACACCTGTGCTAGTTTCTCACACAGTTTTGAGTAGATTTCCTCAGCATTCATCTCATGAAACTCAGCTCTCCAATCGATTTCGTCAATTTCATTCCGAATTGCCCGCCCACTCCGTTCTTCGATTGTGGAAGTTAAGTCCTGCCAGTCCCTCTTGGGGTATAGACCTGGGCAGGGTTTCAATTCCAATTGTCGTTTTCACCAACACTAAGCGTTGGTCAGACAGTGAGGTTTCTTCAACCTGAACGTCAACACCATTCTTTCATTATTAGTAAAGAAGAGATCGAGAATATTGTGTTCTCTTGTCGGCGACCGTACCTGCTGACTGAGCAAGTGTTCCGCAGCAAACTTCACAAGTTGGGCTTCTTGACTTGTGTCGCAGTCATCGACCTCTAAGCCGTCAGGGCTTGTCCAACGGATTCGTGGGAGATTGAAGTTCCCCCCTATTATCAGGCTGGGGGCAGGGTCATCAAGTTCAGCCACCCTGGTCTCTATTTCCTTAAGGGTTTTGTTGAAATTTCCCGGCAGACAAGCAGGCGGTCTATAGACTATGGCTACGCACAGGTCATATTTTTTTATGTGAAGTAGCACGTGTTCACCAAATCCCTCAGAGTTTCCAGATTTCGATCTCAATTCTACAGTGCTTATTGCAAGAGAGTTCCTAAGATAGACAATTACTCCACCAATCTTTCTCCCTTCCTTCCTGACCGCGCGGTAGTGTTGGAATCCTTCCATTGTAATTATATCTTTTCTTAGGTGCGACTCCGTTAGTGCAATCATAAAGATCCCACCCTCATCGGCCATCTCACGCAGCACGCCAATCTTGTGACGCGCTCTCAGTGGGAAGAGCCCCTCGATGTTAGCCAGCAGAATGCCAGACTCTTCCCTTATTGGTGCGCTTACCTGCGTCTCCACCACTCTGCCAGGCGCCCCTGGCTCAGCAGCTCCTGCATCTGGAGTTGATTTATTTCCAGCTGCTGAATCTGGTATTGTATTTGTTTCCTCTTTTCTAAAAAAGCACTGAAGTTAACCTCTGGCCTCCCTCGGGGTCCATGCGTCCCTGTCCCATACGCATGGACCCCGAGTAGATCAGTTTTGCAGAGGGTTTTGTTCGAGTTTTTTGTAAATTAATTAATGCACTGATATCTTGTGTGGTGAGTGTGGGGATGTACTGCGTGGTGGTGTATTGTACGGTGATATATTACGAGGTGATGCATTGTGCGGTGATGTATTGGGAGATGATGTATTGTGAGATGATATATTGTGAGGTGATGTATTGTGAGGTGATGTATTGTGAGATGATGTATTGTGAGGTGATGTATTGTGAGGTGATGTATTGTGAGGTGATGTATTGTGAGATGATGTATTTTATTGTATGGTAATGTGTTGTGTGGTGATGTATTGTATGATAATGTATTGTGTGGTGATGTATTGTATGGTAATGTGTTGTGTGGTGATGTATTGCGTGATGATGCATTGCTTGGTGATGTCTTGTATGGTGATGTATTGAGTGGTGATGGCTTGCGTGATGATGTGATGAAGTTTTCTAGCCTTCAGAGAGCATCATGATACAATATGATGTAGGTCACCTCCCTGGTAAAAATATTCATTATGGTCTATAAACTTCACTCGTTTGCCTGCAATAATCCACCAGCGTGGTATATCCGCGCAGTGTTCATTTTCCTTGTTTCCCCTGCGGGTTATTCATTCCAGAGATTCATCTCATTACGAAAAACGCTATCTATTGCTTTAGTTACAAGTGAATATCAATTAGTACCATATTGATTGATGTACGAATTAAAGAGTGAACTAATTCAATTCTGGACTGCAATTCTGCATAAATATGACTAACTTCAACATAAATATGACTATTTGACTTGATCGTTTCAATATCTTTAATTCTTCGAAGTATTTAACTAACATATTCCGAATGACTTCTACATAGCAGGTCTAATATTGAAATTACCAGCATGGGTAAACGTTATTGAATTTGTTGATTTCTCTCCTATGTCAGTGACATTGTGGAAAGAATAGATTACACGACGAAAAAACAGCTGAAACTACTCCGTGAAAATAAAATGGATTTTCAGTTTCCTGTCTTAAAAATTTCAAATTATAGCTGCAAGTAGGCATAAAGAATCGAAACCCAAGCAGCGGCAATTCAGAAATAAGCAATTTATTGTTTTTTACTTTTTGTGGTTCCTCACTTTACTACATAAAAATATCCTTTCAATAAAAATATTACTTGGTATACGTTGGAAAATGTAATACGTTGGAAACTGTAACATTGATTCAATATAATTTCATGCGTTTCTAGCACTACATGACTGTCGTTCCTGAGCATCCCGGTGGTCATCTGAAGTCGTTTCTTAATCGTTACTGCACCTACTATATAAGATAGGTGCAGGCAAAGCTTCAGTACATGTTCAAGAAACAAGCTGAAAAAATTAGATCAGTACTCATTGCAGTGAATGTCGGAGAGCACATTTTCTCGTGCGTGAAGTCACGGACGGACGGACGGACATGACGAGCACAATAGCGCCTTTTTTCCATAAATGTGAAAATGCGCTAAAAAAATAAAGTTGTTCGCTCGGACTTTTTTGAATAAATGTGAAAATGCGCTAAAAAATAAAGTTGTTCGCTCGGACTTTTTTGAATAGTTATATCCTCATATATAGTGAGAGAAACTATGTAAGAGTGAGGAGTAGCTTTGGTAATAATTATTATTTGTAGATTAATCAGATGCTTATGCTGGATAATAAACACAAAAGAAGTGTGGAAGCGAACAGATGTAACAGACCGAACGTCACCCGCAGATTTATGCAAATATTTTATCCTAAATAGTCACATTCATGTGCGCAGTGAGATCCTAATTTTTAGCGCATTATCTCATTTATCGAAAAAAGGCGCTATTATGTTCGTCATGTCCGTCCGCCCGTGACTTCACGCGGACGGACAAGAAAATGTGCTCTCTGTCACTCACTGCAGTGAGTACTGATCTAATTTTTTTATATGTTAGGATTTTAGTTCTGCGTCTTCGGTACGAATGAGCCTAATGTGCTAAATTATTCATTTTTTTTTTCAAATGGATTTTTAGACCTCTTTCATTCATGCATTCATTCGACCCGGAAAATTTTTTCTTAACGTTTCATACATAATAATAACAACAACTCAAAAAATAGTTTTATATATAAGCTACAATCAGATTCATGTATCAAGAAGACTGATATTACGCAAAATTTTTCTGAACTGTGCGTTATATTAGTTCAGAAAACAATCAGGCTGATTTACACATAAAAATTATTAGTGGAGCATCGAGGATTATTATTGTAATGGCATTAGCGTTGTTCTTTCTTGTGCGTATAATAACTTCACACGTTTATGACACTTCTATCTTAACCGATAATAAAGTGTTGTTATAAGTTCTGACTTGTTCGGCGTTCAAATGTAGATTTCACTTCTCGAAATTTTCACGGATAAAAATAGCTGTAGAAATGAGATCAAAAAATCCTGCCGACCAAGGTGCATGTGTCACCTATAAGCAGGACTTAGGTGATAAATCAATCATGCTTTTATCAGGCAGCAGCGGGACTCAGTTTCATAACTTCTTATCAGTTTTCTTAAGAATTTAGAAAGGATCAATGGATAACACATCACTTCATTTCTAAGCATTTACTGTGATAAAACAAATGCGACTTCTCATATTCTAGCGAAATGCATGAGGGAAACCATAATCTTCTGGCAGGATATCACTCGTATCAGCTGGATATATATAGCATAATTGTATGTTCAAAGTTAGTCATGCACTGGAATTTATGAGCTGCTGTAAATATTCTTTGATTCAAAATTCCAAAAATGATTTAAAACGATTCAAAAGCGTTTACGTACATCGTGGTATTACCGTATTACCTCCGTATTGCAGAGAACATTAAAGCATAAAGAACTCTTATCACAAACTGAATCACGATTATAAGAATTAAAGATTGGGATTTCACCGAAAAATATTTACGCTTACTATAATACCATACTATCTAATCTACTGACTCTAATCATAGCAAACAACCTCGAAAACTGACGCCATGGTTTCTTTTATACAACTTAATGTGTACGACGGAAAATTTACGAGTACAACCTTTGGAAAATTCATAAAGAGCTGTTGTGTATATGCCCGATTTAACATGTACTTTAATAAAAAAGAAGGGTCATATTGTCCAAATTGTGAAGCACTTTCATACACACTGACCGATGAGAGACTGTGGGATCGGCGGTAGCACAAAGATCGGCACTCTATTGCTGACCTGCAGCAAACTGGATCAGGATGACTCACACATGGGCAAACAAATATTTTTATGCACGCTAAAAATAAACTAACGAGGCTGTTCACGTGGGGATATTTATCGAAATATTTCCAGCTTGATAAAAGAAATCACGAAAATCAAATTACGGCATCAATGGCGTGAAAATTTCGTACAAAGTAGGGCACTCGGTCGAGAAAGTTTTCTGAAGCAGTAGGAATATATACATATAAATATACATGCTACTGCCTCTGCAGCTCCAATAATTATTACAAACAACATTTTAACTTTATCCAACCAACACAGAGTGCTGTTAAAGAGGGGCGGAATGAATAAGATCTGCTAATAGAATATTGAAAAGGTTAAATAATGAATGCTTTTATCCCGTCATAACATAAATCAGAAGCAAAAATTAGACCATGGGCGGACAATAACCACAGTAGAAAATATTTTTTTCTTGAAAATATGTAAGATAAGTAAAAAATTTTCCTGCATTTTTCACTGAGCCTTTTTTGCCAATAATTTTGATTGCTAAACCGCGTTTCTCCAACCGTGCTTAATTGTGAGCACACTTATATTTTGGTTTAGAGATGACACTGCTGAGGAGTCAATATGACAGAGATACTGCGTGGCAAAGAGAAGCAAATTGTTGGGTTCAATATGGGAATGATCAAATTCCCCTCTAATCCAGAATCCTCAATTCCCCTCTAATTCCCCTCTAGTCCAGAACGCTCAATTCCCTCTAATCCAGAATGCCCAAACTCCCCTCTAATCAAGAATTCCCCTCTAATCCAGAATATCCAAACTCCTCTCTAATCAAGAATTCCCCTCTAATCCAGAATGCACAATTCCCCTCTAATTCCCCTCTAATCCAGAATGCTCAAATTCCACTCCAATCCAGAATTTCCTCAACATATGAAAGGTAAATCTCAGCTTCACATGCAGGTATGAGTTAAATATCATCTGAAAAAACTTGATCATTATTTCGACGATTACATCAGCAGGAACTGCAGGTGCAATAGAAATTTGATCATTCTAATTGCCGTTTCTATACGTAGACGCTCGAATCCGCTCTTAATATTGTGCACATGAAATTTGAAAATATAACGCCAATCTATACCCTTGCTCCTATCTTTTCATGTTCACCTACTTGTTTGAATGCAAAAACCGTCGTGCATATATCATCTAGATTTTCATGTCATCTACATGTTTTTGAATATTTATTAGATTGTTTGTGAAAGCAATTTAAGCAACAACTTAGGAAAGGAATGCCAGTTCACACTATACAAAGCAAATCAGGTAATCAGCTATACATACTGGAGACAATATACATATATAAGTTCAATCGTGATCAAAATGCGGCCGTTTCCGGCACATGCCGTTTTGGAGATGGGAAGAAATCTAACTAAAGTAGAATTAAAATCTGATACTAGTATTTAAGATTTATTTTTTACCTATCCGTATCTAGATAACGAGTGCCTTCAAATCACATCTGAACTTGCTGCTCCTGACACTTGATACAAACTGGATGAATAGCTGCTTCATTATGATTAACTTCGTAGTCAGTCACCAGGGCCTATACTTTCAAAAAAAGTTACGAGATCGTAAGTTCATCAGCCAATCATTGATGGCTTTTCAAGCAAAATCCTCCAATCATAGACAAGATAATAGAGCGTAAGTACTTCCATTCACTTAGCGAGTTTTGAACGTATGGCCCCAAATCATTAGTAATAGTGGAAACTTACAGCTCCCTAATTCCTGGAAATGCATCAACATAATCTGATCGAAAAAAATGCCGTGCTGAAACGAAGTCAAAAATTGCCTATCCTCAAATCCGGAAGCAAACTGAAATTGTTAAAAGCTTGCACGCTTCTTGTTGTTGCTTCCAGCTAGGTAGCCAAAAATATGTCCAATATCACCGAAAAATTTGTATGTTATGGGCAAAAAATTGAAAAATTATTTTTTCGATTAACTCTCTACTTGCCACCTCATGTTTCTGAGCCTCACCACTGGGGCGGGCCGCATTCATTGGAAAATGTTGAAACTATATAGCTATAGGGTGGAGCAGTATATGGAAACGTGGTGTCTGGTCAATGAAACGGAAAACCTTTTCATAAAATAAAAGACAAACCATTTCTTTGCTTTACAATTTGAGAACTTGTACAGCAATGTGTTTCTTTGCCAGTACAATGTGAATTGTGACTGACGTTATACACGATTGTTCCAACGAGTCGCCGTATATAGGCAAGTGACATCATGCATCAGCGACTATTAAGCTGGTTATCAGTGAGTTAACAAAAAATTATTTTTTTTAAAGCCACTTTTGAAAGACAATTAGATCTAAAAAAGAAGAAATGTTTAATCAAAACATTAAGGAAGTGAACAATGCGGTTTAGTGTGATTAGCCATAACAAAAAGAGCTTTGATGATCAGTTCTGCATGCAGTTAAAGCGTCACAGCAGTTGCCACATCACCAATTTCTGGCCGAATAACTTTTCCAGAAACGATTTCTGAAGAATCAGTTCTTAATATATCCGATAATGAGTCCAATATGTGGGAAGACGTATGCGAAGAATTTATTTTCATTGCTGTGTTATAATGGCGTTATTTATCCCTGTATTGTCTTAAATCACTTCTTTCTAACATGACTCGGCCGAATAGTAATTTTCAAAATGATTACGCCAATATATAGCAAGGAATTTTGGCTCTGTTTGAGCACCGTCTTGTAAAATTGGACTGCCATTCAATCTCAGAGGAATGCTGTTAGTTTCTTCATGGTTCTACTTTCCATGATAGAGTCAATTTCTTATTCTTTGCCTGCTCCTCCAAATAAGAGCGATCGGACTCCAAAATCTTTTCAGATTCCAGACACACTTTTTTGAAGGCCGGGCCGACTTGACTCATAAGTTCTAATACTCCATTTTTGGTTAACCTGCTCTTAGGCAGGTGCAGCTCGTAATTCCTGCTCATCAATAGAATCTAGTTAGTATTTACTAGTCAAAAATGTCTATTCAAAACTCCATAATCTAAGTTAAGTAACGTGTAAGTGGTTCTTAAACAATTCATGAAAAAAGTAAGAATGTTATTGACTGGAAATGTGCCCTCCTTAAAAAAAATCTAAACAAAATTTTTAGTCCAAAATTTTATCATAATGCAATGAAGAACAGCTTATTTTTCAATTGCTTCATATGATTAGAGCTTCCTAAATGTCATGGCATAAAGGGTACATATTTGCAAGTAAAAAGTTGCGATTGTTAATTAAAAAAAATATTAGCTTAAGTTTTGATTCATTATACCAGGTAGGCATTCTTAATTTCAGATACAAAACGCACTTTGGATAATCTTTTGGCACCAGCTTCTCCGCCACGTCCATGAGCGATGGAATCTCATCGTCTTCCAGCTTGACGCAAGTCAGGCAAGTGTCATGTACAAAATTTATCTGAAGAGGGTTGTTGCCGCTGAGTTCCCGTTTTGGATCCACGGATACATCTGGAAATCAAGCACAAGCAAATTTCATCTTCCAGTCGATTGGTACAGTATTTCTCAAAAGACAACAGTGATGTTCTTATCGCAACTCAGATGAAATAACTTGTTCTCACATTATTCGTAGCAGTCAGTGAGAAGTTTCCACCCTTCGCATTCACTCATATCTACCCCACCGCATCCCCACTCCATGTGTATGTCGTGCCGAAATCGCGAAATTACCGATTCTATGGAATCGACAGCCAATTTGCCTAACGTGTAGAATCAACATTTTGTTGCTGATTTAGAATATCGGACATTATAGTTAGAGTTAGAACATAAATCGACATTAAAGTTAGAAAATGTTTGGTCAATTTGGTCAAGTTCCTTTATTTTTACGTATTAAAAAATTTGGCTTGCTGACCTAACCCCAGATTCCTATAGTATAGTATACAGATTCGGCAAAATGGCTGCTGATTCAATAGAATCGACAATTCCCACGATTTCGGCGGGACGTGTACATCCTAACAACACATCCCATTTAGAATTACATCCGCCTGCTGCTCACTTCTTTTGCAGTCCCTGGCGCTGAGCGACTCCATGTCTTCGTCTGTTTTCAAATGCAGACCGAGTTCCTCCAGCTCTTCCATATGTTGGCGCGTTTGGTATGTCACGTAGCCGTAAAAACTTTTGAGTTTTGACCTGTGACTTGAAATGGAATCGAGAGGAATATTAATTTTATGTCCGTCGGTTAATCCCTCCACTAATCCGAGCACCCAAATTTATATGCATCTTCACCAAATATTGAAGTGAAATATATAAACACTAAACAGATCGTCGGAGTAGGGACAGACAGTAGTGAAAGCTAAGAGATTTCGTATGAAATCATTCATTCGATTTGTGAAAATATCTAAAGAAATTTTCTCAAGAAGCCTCATAAAAATTATTATTTTAAAACAATATATACTTAGAAGTGGGACGTGCGCGCTCCCGTAGTCTTTATTTAATTCAGATACCAAACGAATTTACTTAAGATACATGATCATATGGTGGTTATTCGTTTTAACACTTCAGGGAGCATAATGAAACACGTTTTTCAAGAGACACTGCCGATTATACGATTAACAGGACTCGCTTACCCATGCCCAGTGTTGATGAACTTTTCCATTCTGTCGCAGTCGCTAAGACGCACTTTTCGTGTACGAAACGATTCTAGGATACGTAGATCAATTTCACAACCTGCATCGGCTAATTTGACAAGGAGTTCGTCTAAATGCACCACAGGATTTTCAGCGGTAGAAATCACAAGAACCTGTTGACTTTCAGGCTTTTCTTTTCTCCTAAGGCGTAATATGGCTTCCTGCGATTCGCGATTCCCTTCTATTTTCCAACAATGCGAGGCATGTCTTTGCTCTGAATTGGCGTTTATTGTTACCAGGTAAAGATTTGACATTTTTAATTTTGATGAAGCCTTGGTTGTCTAAGTAGAAAAAGACCTGTCAAAAACATGAGAGAAAACAGCCATTGAACTATTTAATAAAAACTTAAATTTGCATTCGGGTTATACTAGCAGGGCAGTACATAGAATTTTTTTTCTGACAAGCATTTTTTGCTATGTGAGAATCGATTTATAATATCATAATATAAAATTTATTTTTTAAAATCTCCAACCGGTAAGCAGCAACAAAAACCTTCAATTAGTTTTTAAATAAGATCGTATTTTTAAATTGCCAGCAACTGAGAAATAGGACATCAATTAGGAAATTACCTCTCCATAAATGAAAACATATTTTTATAGCGGAAATCAAATGCTCAAAGAACTTCAAATTGGTACCTTGCAGATTATAAACATTGAATTATTAGGATAAAAAGTTCGAATTTGGCACAGAATCTAAATCGACATCGCGTTGAGCTGAATGGAACGTAAGAAAAATTTGAAAAAATTCCTATCTGAATACAGTTTGATCAAACGATATGATATGAGTTCGATGAATGCAACCAAATAATTTTGCCTGTTTAATAGTATTGCCTCGAGGAAATCATGAGAATGATGGTAAGAGTAATGATGCATCATTATATATAAATACATTGCTTCAATTGGTTGTAAGAAGGCATTGCGTACAATTCAAATCAAAAATAATTGAAATATATAAGTGCAAATGCTATGAATAGCATCATCTGTTAGAACTCTTGAAGACTACTACAATTAAATATCATACCATTTCATAACCCATTTATATAACAGATTGAAAAAGTTTCGGCGCATACTACTATAATAACTTACTATCAATTTGAATAACAATGTGATATAAAAATGTTTGTGTTTACATTACTAATACTGTTACAATATCTTTGCATTGAAAAAAATATCTTTCGCTTGGCTGGCTCCAAAATTAATTACAGGTTCATTCTATATAGTTTTTGTCAACAATTTCTACTGCAGGTGTCTGATTACGTAGCTATAAGAAAGTCTTTCATCTCAAAAATTTTTTGCTGCACTAGGTGGTGTCCATTTTCGACCAAATTTTTTATTTATAGTTTTAATTTCACTCACTCAAGTCTGGGATAAATTTGCAGATCAGAATTTTTTTGCACATTTCAAAGCACTGCGTTACATCACGGATAACCGAATACTATATCCCTTCTTGATTTTATGCTATTCAAGTTCCAACGGCCCAAGTACTGCATGAATGCCAATCTATTGAGAACTAAGTCGAATCCGTTAGATGTGAACACTCACGGGGAACGCAAGTGAATATGTAAGTTGTTTTTGAAAGCATTTGCAACTTTTGCGTTGATCCCACTCTCTTATCAGCAGAAGATAAGTTTGCTGATAAGATATCGCCGTTTTAGGGGATCTGCCCCAGGTTCTCAGTTGTCTACTTCCCTTGGATGTTAACAGGTCGCTAGATCCTCAGTGCGTACTAGGTCTAGACTCCTTTGTGTTCCAGACTCCTTAGTCCAGGTTCAAGACTGCTGGTAAGAGATAACACAAATGAAATGAATAAAATATAAGACAAATCTGGTCACTAAAATATATACAGGTCAATACTTATTGATCTATATATACAAAATCATACTAGAATATACATATGTTCAGGGAATAAATGACAAACCGGATGACACGACAGAGTATTAACAAATATTAACTGACACGACACACATACACACCTTGCCATGGGATTCTGTAATAGATATTAGAAAAACCTATTTTCTGGATTTAACCTACAGATTGCTCGGGATCAAAATCATGAATACATAAAATACATGAATACATAAATATATAATAAAAATCAGTAAGAAAATTAATAATAGAATAATGCTCACTACTACCCCATAAATATATCTTGATGATAAATAACTCCTACGGTGTTCAATGACGAACAATGGAAATTTTAATTGCTTTGTTTTTTTTATGACGCATAGGATTATCACCATTATCTATCAGTGTAGATATATTAGTGATACGCACCTATAAGCTGTCAGTGCTTCGTCGGCATTTACAGTGCCTGACTCACAGCCTACTCGTTATCACTGAACATCTAAACAAATTCAACAAATTAGTTTTTTAGCTCAAAATACTGCTTTCATGGCTAAAAATATAATATGTGAAAGAATTAATTGGAGTGTGTTTTTTGGCTCTACAGTGTACAAATAAACTTTTGTTAGGACTGTTCATAAAAAAAATTGATCGTGCCTAGAGTCTTCTTCTAGGACTCTAGAATGAAACTCTTGTTTGAGAGTGAAATTAAATACAGAATCAGCTTTCGAAACCAACTAAATATTTTTGGCTGAGATCTCAATGAAAAATTTTCTTGTTCAAGATTTATAAATACTAACATTAATGCGTAAGAGGAGCATCTCGATCATAAATTGAAAATTTTGCCTTTTCATTTTTCTTGACTCATTTTGTAGCTGCTGAAGAGGCGCGTCTAACTCAGTACATCGCATGTATGTGCGTGCTCTAGTTTCTGCGTGAAGCAATTCCAAAAATGTATACAATGAACGTTTTTTAACAATATATTAAAAAATTTCGTTAAATTAAATCCGTATATATATAGATCATTATTTATGTTAATTGCAAAGTGTTTGCACTCATTTGAAAGCTACAAACTAGACGCGTTCAACAAATTTTTATAAATGATTATTTTTCTAACAATATTTACAAATTTTAATTTAAAAATGGTATTTATATATCATTATTTGCGTTAATTGCAAAGTGTTTGCACTCGTTTGAAAACTACAAAAGATGAGCGTTCAAGAAAGCATATATCATGGATGTACATGCAATAATTTACCACAAAAGTCGCATATACAGCTTATTATTCACGTTAAACTGTAAAAGAATAAGTCTAACGATGCGTTCTGGCCCCCTAAGCGCAACTAATTGGCAATGGGAAAGCTACAATATAAAGCAATTCTTTTGGCATATCCTCCTTTTTTCAGTAAAATTTACTTATTTGGCTCTCCTGAAGAATTAAAATTTCCAAAATGCGTCATCTTAAAAATACATTTCCTCCTATGATTTTCAAGCAACAGCATTGAGAGATATAACATTCGATTAAAAAAAAATCTATAGAATGCTCTTAGCATTTTTGTAATTTCGTTTTAGTTTGCATTATATTTTGCAAAAATATAATCTGGGGCAAAAATCGAAAAACGGGTGATAAAACCCCCCACCCATATAAATAAGAATTTGGAAAAAAAGATACGGCGAATCGCTGGATATAATTTTTATGAATCGAATGATATGTATCTCGATGTTGTAGCACGTTAATTGAATGAGGAGATGGATTTTGAAAAAATGCCTCCTTTTTCCGTTTTCTATGAAGTTCGCGTTTTCTGTCATTTTTTTCGAAAAATTCCCACGTCCAAGAAAATTTTAAATTTTTGTTTTACATATGTGTACCAAGTTTCAAAGTGATCCGTCCGTAAATAAAAAAGTTTTTTGGAGGGAGACGCTCCCCTTAACCACCTTATATAGTGCTCACAGTTTTCGGTTCGCGATCTTGATCGCCAAAGACCAAAGCTGCCAGGCAAATCGATTCGAGGTTTCGCCCCAGTAGGCTTTCGAGTATAGGTTTCGCCCAGTAAGCTGATTGAATCGACGTTGTAACAACTACCTATTACAACGTTGAGATCAGGGTGCAAAGAGATTCAGAATGAAAATTGAAGAAATGTCATTCACGAAACTTCGTGCTGACGTTACAATGAAACATTGAATCAATGTTGCTACTACGACATTGCGGCAACATCAAATTCTTTGGTTGAATAAACGTTGAAAAACCAACCTTTTTTCAACGTTGGGATCGCGTTGAAAATAGGTTTTGAATGAAAAGTAAAGCAACGTTTTTCCTGAAACGTCGCACTGACACTTCAATGCAATGTTGCAACCGGATTTCATTATACATGTTTTATCGTAACTGTTACATTACATGAGCATCTCATTGCAATAATTTGTATGTAATTAGATATAGATATACTACTTACAACCCGATCTAATCACTTCACTTTAATTCTTCGCTGGAAGAACCATTCGACCATAGCAAGATTCGAACCCGGGATCGCGGCAGACCGCGATTCGACGGTCTGCCACTTCGACGTTGAATAACGTCGATATTTTTACGTTTAATGTTGATTTACTTTTAAACGTTCAATTGATGTTGATTTCAGGTTAAAATGTTAAGCGACCCTAATTAAACGTCCAATCAATGTCGAAATCTGACAAAAACTAGAAGAGACGTAAAACAACCTTATTTTAACGTTGCAAGAACGTCGACATTGGTACTTTAAATGTTGATATATTTCTAAACGTTGAATCAATGTTGATTTCAGGATGAAATGTGACCAGTTTTTTTAAACGTTGAATCAATGTTGATTCCAGGTTAAAATCTGACCAAGTGTACGATTAATGACCAGCTAGACAATGCATTACAATTTTCAAGGAATCGAACAATTATTTGGCTTATTTTTATTTCCCATGCAGTCGAGCCACCGTGATTCCTGAAATCAACCGATAATCAACTTTATTTCAGCGTCCGATGCCTAATTTGACACCTGACCTTTTCAGATTCAGGATCAAGCATGGAGATAAATGAAATCGTGAATTTGAATAAAAGAATGGATAGCAGAGATATCATGAATTTATCTGAAAGCGGAGAAGTGATCCCAATTATAGTTATTTTTTCGCATATACAAGAAAAACTTCGCCCGCTGGTTAGGGCTTTACAGACGATCACCGGAGAATGCCAGACGCAACAATTCTTAATCGACCACGAGGGACCGAAAGCTCCCCCGTTGAGCTGTGGAGCAACCTTAGTCCGTTCTCTCGGCGACGATCCCGTCGTGCGTTTGCATCGTCTACTGATCGCTCTTGCCAAAGCCAAACAAGATATTCATCTGCATATCATGGACTCGTTCTGGTCAAAAGACGTGATTTTGACGGACTGTAGCCGACTGGAGCCTTTTCTGAGTGCAGGTTATGGGTATGTAATGTGGCAAGGATTATAGTTGAATTTCAATCAGGAATTAATTTTAGATAGCATGGGTATGCTATACGTTGTCATTTCGTCTAGGCATATCTTAGAGTGTGCTATTAAATAAGAGTTATCTTAGAGTTTAAAGTTTGCTATCAAATAAAGTTTGCTCTAATAGTCGACTTATATAAAAGATCCCAATGGAACTTCGGGTCAATCTCCTCTGATTTTCCGTTTTACTGATCGAGTGTAATTTTGACTTTGGCATGTACGAGGCTTTTCGCGGTATCGTTGATTTTCCCTGCATTTCATAAATTTTCTGCTTAGTCTCGTTTGTAACATCGTCATTAAAGATTTAGGAAATTACTTATCTAATAGTGAATTCCTTTCTTCTTCATAATGCTGAAGTTTTACCATTCGTAATTTAGGTACTATTCGAATGTTAAAAATATGTCCGTAGGTCTGGTTATATTTCTGGATTCCCCATTTTCAAATTAAAAGGGAATTTCAGTACGTACAATGTGAATAAATTAATTTTAACCGCATAAAAATTATTGAATTAAAATCGTAGTTACTTCGATTACTATTCCTAATTTCCATTTCACACGCTACAGAAGTTCATTGAAGACTTTCTTTGGCCACGTTGAGCCCTGTACTCTGGCGAAGATGACGTCATTCAGCACTCTGGGTCTACGCCTTGAGTCGGCAGAAGACGTGGCTACTCTAAACTCCGTGAAATGCAACGATAAACGTTAGTGTCCTTGTTGCTGCTAAAACCATTATTAGGCGTTTGTAAAAGTGAGTACGTAGGCAAGACAATATAGGGTTCGTTCTCGGACATTTTGCAGAACGTCGGGCCGCTACAGCACACTGAGAAAAATGAATGTATCACAAGGCACCAATTTTCGTCACACCAATTTTCACTTTTGTCCGGCCAAATTTGGCCTTGATGGCCCACATAAGGGTGAAAAATGTATCGCTTTTTCGACAAAAGTCATTCATTCGTTTCTCTCTGAGCGCGTTTTCAGAAAAATGAATAATGTGCGGGAGGTAATAATGAAAATCATAAAACTTAAATCATGATGATCAACATTGAGGAAATGAGTGGGGGCTGCAAAAAGGGAGTGGGGATATATTGTGCTAAAATTTAGACTTATATTTGTCTTGGTCAGTATATACTGTCCTATAAGCCTTTAAAAGAAGGTGTTATTGGAGTGTATAGCTATATATTTGGCGTTGTTTTGATGCTTCATTCATCAAGCCAATAGTGGAGTGGACATGGGTAGCGCCAAAAACGAAAATAGAAAAGTAGTTGATATGATACAGCATCAGGTAAGGACATGAGAGCTCAAGTTTGTATCATGCTTGTTATGCAGATGTCGCTGTGAGCCGCAGCCTAAAGCCTGAGGACATCTTGCTGCCGCTTAATTCACTTGTAAAATTGCACTGCGTGGAGCTGGAAGACAGGGAGGTGCCGTGGCTGCTAGACCTGGTGACCCGGCTGTGTTCGACCAACGGGTGCGTAAAAAACAAGTCGACGAATGGGCTATCATCTTGCACCGTCTCATTACCTATCGTAGTATTTTGAAGAAACCTTGATGATTGATCAACAAGTGTCTGCTCTACTCGCTCATTATATGTGGGGTTAAGAGCGTACAAAAACAAAGTTTATTGCTAATTATTCATTCAAACCTGCAGAGGAGACCTTTACTTCGCAGAATTGTGCAAACCAAATTTATGGAATCGCCTTCACAAATTCCATCAAAGTTAGTCATTAAAGCATTTGTATACATCGAAATGTCTTAAATACACAAATAACTGCCAGTGTAAACATGTAACGCAATATTTTCTCCATCTTCAGCTGTGAACTCATCCTACCTCGGTGTCACCTGACATGCAAAGGCACAACTCAGCTGCTTAAAGGCATAAATCAGTTGCAGAGAAAAGCTGCCACGTATCCAGCGCCAGTGCGCCCGCGTTCGAACAGCAGCAAAACCGAACCAATCGGGACGGCAATCAAATTTCTGCCAAAAAAACATCAATGCTTCAGCACCAAGCGTTGCTTGATGAGCAAGATGAACGAACGCAGTCGACCAGCCCGCCTTGTTCCTGCGCGGTCGATGGTCAGCAGGAATCCTCCTGCTGAAGCTATGCTTACCACCCTTAAGAGATCAAGATCCCCAAAGGCCTCGGAGTACCTGAAGTGTAATTTAGGTCGAGCTGATACACCAGCTTCGAAGGCTACCAAGCGTCAACGGCTATGAAGATTAAGATACCTTGAATAAATGCACTGCGATTTTGTTAAATTATTATTAGTAAATTATCAATTATTAAATTAAATTAAAAATTAATTCAAAAAGAGGAAGATTTCAGACATGCAATTCCGGTTTCATGAATACGTAATAATTATTGCTGCACGGACTCTCGGGCACTATTTCACGATATTGTTTTACAGGTTGATTCCGAGAGTTAATAAAGATATATCATGTAATGAAGCTACCGCACCTATATGGCGTCCATTTTTGTAACTTATATCGTGCTTGATTAATTTCTGTTATTGATGTCAAGAAAGAAAGTTTAATGATTAAATTCATTATTGTACCCTTAAATATTGTCTATCTAATATTTCAAATTATCAAATTATGATTAAATAATGTGTAGCATTCATCGAAATTCTAATATAATAACAAATTTAATGCGTTGCACTAGGCTGTATAGTGCCTATATTCAGTGATTTATTTTATTGTGGGGCCTAAGGTGTGACACTTTGCGCATGTGAAATTCAGTTATAGGTACTATAGCGGCAGTCGGTTACCACTTTGTGATGATAAATAAATAAAAATTATTCTAATGAAGAGAGGTTTCAGGCATTTGATTCTATTTTCGTGAATATGCAATTATTATTGCTGTACGGACTCTTGGGTACTATTTCATGATATTATTGTTTTACAGGTTGATTTTGAGAGTTAATGAACATATATCATTCGGCTGTGCGCACTCACGCCGAACCGTGCAACGTTCCAGTGTCCGACACCGACTTCAAGGTTCAGCTTCTAGTTCTGTTGCATCCGATATGCCTATTTTGGAATCCTTGTATATTTTTAAAGAGATGCCTAGTTTAAATGAAGCCTTCAGTTCTTATCCACTAAAAATTGTGAATAGATAAATTGTGTATTTAGTTTATTACTCTGCCATTTGCCTGTAAATTAAGGTTTTTTAACTTCTGTATTTTTTTCTTCTCAATCCAAACTTTATTAACTTCTGATCGCATTTGTGTTCTAGATTTATCGAACTGACGATGGAGCTGGACTCCGAAACGTTTTCATGCAATAGAGATATGTTGAATTTTTGTGGAGTTTTCTTCGCTTTTAGATTTCTAGTGAATCTGTGATTCAAGCAATCTAGTGGCATTAATATGTATCACTTGTATTCAAGCAACCGCGCCCTTATAGCGCTCATTTCTGTGATTGTGCTACAATAAGAACTGTATAGTGATTGAACTGGGATATAATAAAAACGTGATTAAATAAAACTATTATATAACTGTTATTTTTTATATAACGCATTAGGATTAGATACATTATTCGTACCCTTGAATATTGGCTTTTTGCTTAAATTATATTTTTTTGCAATGAATATGAGATTAAACATTGCCTTCAGCCCTTCAGCAACAACGCACGTAAATTGGCCCCGGTATCCGGAATGAAGAGCTAAGATTCTCCTTCCGTAATAGATGAATAACTGGCAAAACTCTAGTACAAGTAGACCTCGGCTATTTCTTGGCATCATCATTGCCATGAGCAGTTAACATGACTTTATAGCGACCATGTATATAAGTTTCCTCGTGTTACCCCCGAAACTCATTTCCCAGGACAGTTATCAGCCTATCATAATTTAGCGCAGTTACCCGTCAATTCAAACTTCCGATATTTGTCCGCGACATTTCATTTATTAGCATTAAGAAGTACCATATGTGATCCAAATACTGTTGAATATAAGTTTGCAACGTATGCCTAATTTTAGCACGGACCTTGTCCGATATATTACTGAGTGATGCCAGTTTGTTAAGATTAATTTGCAAAACTGTTCTAGCTTATGTAACCTTGTCGCTAAACTTCGATTCAATTAATCAGGAAAACTTCTCCCTGAAAAAATTTAGACTGATATTTTATTTACGAGCGGAGTTATACTGATTCAACATAGAGATAGAATCCCATACTCGCCATAGGGATCCAGCCGACCCTGCCTGGGGGCTCGCGGTTCTCAGTCAGAGCCTTAAGAGCCCCGTGGAGCGGCCGCCAGCCTCGTCAATCCCTATGAGGGTTCTTAACAATGAAGGCAACCAATAACTCTCCTCCTAAATAAGATACAAGTCTGAAATTTGGAATGGTGATCTGGCTAATTATTTTCAATTAGCGGACAGTAAGATATATTATGTAAACTATGTATTACCACTTTTATCACGAACAAAAATTTTAAACCATATGAGGATCGTAAAATGAGCGACTTTTTCTAACGCGACAACATTTTCTAACATTTTCGCGAAACAAGTTAATTTAACTATTTATTCTTCATTGATCTCTACACAAAGCATTTCTGAATCATTCTTTTAGCATTAGATATTAGTCGACATTATTAGTTATGAGTGAAAATTCCGTAGATTTAAGCAAGACCAGACCCATTGTCGTACCGGGTGTAGGCGCAGCCTACCCTATATGGCAATAAATCTTCTGTCGTTCAAGGTAAACATTCCTTCTTCTCTCCCTCTTCTCTTCGCAGTTCCTTTCGATCAGCTTTCAAAGCCCTTGTCTGAAGCTGCGGAGTCTTTTAAAGGGTCTAATCTAACAATGCATGTTTCTATGCATCTTCAATAATATGAAAATGTTGTTAAGGTGATCGTAAATGAGCATCATGCGTTAGGATGATTACGAAGAGTTAATCGAAATAATGTTTTAAAATATGAAGTGACCGAATGCATAAACAGCACAATATAATATAAAATTTCCCATTTGCTACCACACGAACGATTATTTTAATGCAAATTATTGAATTAAATGAGCTAGAATATAGCATATTGAATTCTAAACCTATATGGTA
>NW_025931729.1:0-2428 GCF_000764305.2 Hyalella azteca | reverse complement strand
AAGAGTGCATGTTTACCCTGAAGTGAAGATTTATTACCTGCGCTTGCAGAAGAGTATGACAACCAAAGGTCTGGTCGTGCTTTAATCTACGGAAGTTTCACCTACCCTTGGGCTTCAAGTGCTTATATCTAATACTAGAATAATAATTCAGAAATGTTTGAGGTAGCGATCAATGAAGAATAAATAGTTAAACCGACGTATATCGAGAAATTGCTAGAAAAATCACACGCTTTACGAATATCGGGGTGCAAGATTTCATCCTCCCTGATAACAGTTGAAATAAAAAGTTTACATAATTTATCTTAATGTCTACGTATTAAAAATAATTAGCCAGGATAGCATTCCAAATTTCAGACTTATATCTTATTTATGAGGGGAGTTATTGGACCTAGTAATAGTTATAAAATTACATTAGCGACTAACGCGGCTGAGCCGGCTGAACGGGCCTCTTAAGGGACTCATGCCGCGCAGCTAGCATTCACCGTCTTACAACTTCAATGTCTGCCGCTCAGCAATAGCAAAGCTGCTTCTCCGTCGTGCTCTGAAAAAATAACATCATGAGCTCACGGGTAAAACTTTAATTTTTCTCCAGTTCATGCAATAACAAACTGTTTATTAGAATAATAGAGTTGTTAATAATAATAATAATAATAATAATAATCAAGTTGTTTACCATTACTGCTTATAAGGCTCATAAGATGAGAAGAGAGAATAATTGATAGAAGATTCAAATCTGATAATTAAAGTTCATCAAAATAATAGACACGATCATGTTCATGACATTAAGAGAAAATAATAATGATATTGAAAAGCTCCCATTCTGTTCTGAGCACATCAAGGTAAACAGATAGGAGCTTTTAGATTTTTACTTAGTTGAACCTAGCTGTGAGGAATTATGCGAGATTAAATTCCTAACTGTCCGCCCGGAAAGTATATTTTTTAATTTCAGAAAGTAGCTTAAGCGACAATTAGAGCAACTTTTGAAAATTGTTATAAATTTTAGGAACACTCATGAAAATCCGGCAATTGTTTGATAAACTCTGGTGCAATAGAGAAGGACAATCGAATCATAAAAAAACATGCAGGTAAACTTTATCTATATAATTCCTGCTGTAAATTTTCGGAAATACTCATAAAGTGATAACGATTTTGAGATTTACTGCTTTTCTCGACGTTACTTCATTTCTAATACTTTGTAGCGATTCATACAGTCATAATTCAATTTTTATTTTCAACAAGATTTTGTATAATTGCGGTAATGGTACAAGAAAATCTCATGGTTCTAACAAAACAACTTTCTGCATTAGCAGATGAGCTATAAATTATTCTGTAAATTTTATCAAAAATTGTCGGTACGAATGGGAATGCTGGTGAATTAAAATTTTATTCCTAGTGAATATCAATTGTATTTTGATTTTTATTGTACTTAATACAGACATACAGCTGAAATAAGTGCACTGATAGATTTTCCATGTGAGGCAAAGAGTGCTGACGACAACCTACGTGAATTCAGTGTCATAACCAGCCTTATAATTTTTTTATGTTAGTAATCAATCCAATCTGTTTCTAAATTTGAAATATTTTGCGAAGTATACCACTTTATTCTGGTGTGAATCCATGGTGCGATGTATTCATTACCGACACGAATAAAAATGTAGGCAGTCCGCTTGTTTAGCCTCATGCCTGCCGGTTGACGCTGCAGCCCCGATGAGTTGCTGTTGATAATATAAAAGTAAGTAATTGACAATAGTGAGTAAAATATTCATTAGTTAATGTACGTAGAAGAAATTACGTTACACTTATACAATAAACAATAACAGATCGATTTTATCGATAAAATGTAGAGGCGATAGTAGCGATATAGAACAGGTCATATATGACAGGATCGCGCCCTATACACCTAAAATAAATGGTAATGAGGAATATTCAGTATGAAGATGACGATCTTTTATTACTGATAAGTATTAATTAAACAGATAATAGGCAATTCCTACTTGTTGAGTAGTAATAGGAATGAACTAAAACAAACAGGGCAATAAGCAAAATGAACTAATAGAGAATGGATTTAGATGGAGGATGTAATAAGATCCCGAAAATATGGCAAAATCTATTTGATAACTAATATTTGTGCATGATTACTAAAAAAACATGCTGCTAGTGATGCGTTAGATGTACATAGTGATAGGTCATAATTATTACGCAATGAAAGAATCTTGTGCAACAACGCAAATTCAAGTTAATAAGTCTTATCTAACAGTTGTTAAACAAAGAAACTGGTGCCCGTTTGAGCTACGTGTATCAAATAATGGAATGATTATGATGAGTATAAATCTTGAGCAGTCAAATAATGAGCTTATTGGTGAACAGTCAAATAATGAGTATAAATGGTGAACAGTCAAATGATGAACTTAATGGTGAGCAGTCAATA
>NW_025931728.1:0-406 GCF_000764305.2 Hyalella azteca | reverse complement strand
CCTTGAACACAGAGCACACAACAAATACACGTGCGTAGATCTCAAGTTCCACTCGGGCTCTGATCAGCGGCGTTAGGTCGATGCAAATGACTTCAAATGCGGAACTCGCGTGAGTTTCACGCTCAACTTTCTAAAGAGTTTCTTGCTTTTTTCTTCTTCAAGGCAGACGGATGTTTTGCACAAAAGTGTTGCGAGTTGAACATAAATTCGAAACCATTTTGTACACGGAGTCAACTATTTTAGTTTCAGCGTCGAAGTTACGAGAATTATGTAGTTTATTTACGTACCAAATGTTCAATGAGAATGTACATGTCGTTTATACACTAAAAAACCATTTGCTTACCACCCTACAAAAGCTACAATGTCTAATAATGCACGCATGACACCATCATGTTTCGCTGGTAAA
>NW_025931727.1:0-2343 GCF_000764305.2 Hyalella azteca | reverse complement strand
TGTGCGAGGGATAGAGTAGAGCGCACGTAGAGTTGCATAACACGCCTCATATTGGCCAATAATACTTATTTCAAGCCTTTCTCGTGCAAAAACCACTAAATTGTACGTAACGTAACCCGCTGACAACGAAATAGCGCATTTTATTGTGGGAGCAGAGCGTTAGTATGGCCGCAGCTTGCAGCGTCTTGCGACACCATGCAGTGTTGTGCGAGGGATAGAGTAGAGCGCACGTAGAGTTGCATAACACGCCTCATATTGGCCAATAATACTTATTTCAAGCCTTTCTCGTGCAAAAACCATGCATAAATATTATAGAAGTATAACGATGATTCGTTGCATTTTAGCCGTTATCTTGCCATAACAATTCATGAGTACCTTGTTAGAATCATGAGGCTTAAAATCACACATCGAAAGTCTTCAACGCTCATCAAACTGCATTACCACGAAATTTAAAAGTACACATAATTTTCTCGTTTCCGTGTTTGCTCCAGCAAAATTAATTATACACCGCAAATTTTATACACAATTTATCTGCAACATTTCTCGAGGAAGCAAACTTTTAAGACGGGGTGCTACGTGGGTCTCCAGTAAAAAATTGCCAGCTGCTGCATTCATAAAATAATATCTTTTAAACAAAACTATGCACCAAGAGTGACATACTCCCGTTCAATGTGCCTTTTGCAGTCATGCATTGCTGTGAACAGGCAAATAGTCCAGTCATTTCATTTCAATTTATTATTCATTAATCATGCACTTCACAGGTAATTTGAATAGTAAAACCTCTCATGCAAATATATGCATCGATATTACATTATTCACCAGGTTTGTAAAGAGAACAAAATGTCTACACATCTCGAATGGTTCTAAACCGTTGAAATAAAAAAATATGTAAATAAAATACAGCTGTTGATGAGAAGAAGACAATGACGCGGAATGAAGTTAGCAAAGAGCGATGACAGATGACAGCTGGTCATCATAACGATTGCATAACTTAAGCCCCTGGCAGATGAACAACTGGGTCGAACGGTCGGCGAGGAAAGGCAACACAACCAGTTGCGCTACAAGATCTTGGCTAATGTCTAGGAGGACTCGCCAGTACACTGACAGTACTCGCCAGTGTCACAGTGAGACAGACACTCTCTCCAGTACAACCGTTGTTGTCAGAAACCGGGCCTCTTTTATTATAAAGAATTTACAAAAATAATTTTCGTGGACACTGACAATACTGGCCAGTGTCACAGAGAGACACTCGATCTCCTTCTCCAGTACAACCGCTGTCAGAAACAGGGCTTCGTTTATTATAAAGAAGAATTTACAAAAAGAAAGAGAATTTTCGTGCAACGGTCAGCAAGATACGAGACGAGAATGGAGAACTCGCCAGGAGTCGGTGCTTCAACAAGCGCTAACTCATAAAGCGTTGATGCGTCCACAAGCACAAAATAAGAACACCGTACATCCTGCGGGGGATTTTACGACAAAGCCCCGAAACCTACATCTTCTCTGCCCTAGATGAAGAACAAGAGTGACATGAGCGAAACGACGAGATTACATGTTAACTCTGTAAAGATAATAGAGTAGAATGAGGTAACTGCAACGAGTTTAGTTCTTGTATTGGCTAAAATGACTTTTAGTTATAAATTAGCATATTATAAAAACGATTAAGCATGCTGAAATAAACACGTAATAAATTGATAAATGTAATTAACGGTCTTCTGGAGCGTCAAGCAAGAATTTTAAGTTACTGTTCAAAACGAGCTAAAATCAAGAATTAATTGACTGAAGTTAAAAAAAAACATCGAATATTGGCCATGAATGAAGTCGCAAACGATGCGTGGGGGTGCAGCAAGCATGCGATGAATGACGTCAATCGGAACTACAATGCGCCTTCAGTAAAGTCAGAACAACATAAACGACATAAAATAAGATTGGGCTACTTAGTATCCACGAGGAAGCTGTAAACACAGGAGAAAGAGAGACCTCTGTAGTTGAGAACAAATGATGACAAATGCATATATGAATACAGAAGATCGAGCCAAGGCCGCATAATACACTTATCATTGGGCCTTGAATAATCTGGAGCATTAACATTCATGCATACTGCGTGTGGGGCAAGTTCGCAATGCATATACGCAATACTTCGATCAAATTACCAAAATTATTACGACAATAACAATGAAAATATATGGAAATCATTCAGTTTCCAAAAATTAGATCCAGAACGCGATTCCTTGAATGAAAGCATCAGACACATAATTGGCTTTGTAATGAAAATACTATCTCATTGTTGTGTGATCCGTACAAACTATATTAATAATTATTCGATTTATTTATCCATGATAGACT
>NW_025931726.1:0-912 GCF_000764305.2 Hyalella azteca | reverse complement strand
TCATACTTTAGTTATGGTTTCAAAGAATTTTATTGATGAGAACGTTAGATAGGCCACGGTATGATTCATTTACCTTCAAATTCACAATGAACATTAGACTAGCGATCGTGATCAGTATACGTGTTGGTGGTTCCCCACAAAATGTATTCGAAAAATCAAATCAACAGAAGATGAAAGATGATGAAAGGCCTTTGCCAGCGGTTCGGCTTAACCTTATTGCAGGACATTCTTTTCCTTCGCCTCGGCTGGGAAATTTTCAACCAAGGGCCATATTTTCAAAATTTTCCAAGTGAACGTAAGTACATACACTCTTTTTAGCGAATTTTCTCATTTATGGAAAAAATGCACTATTGTGCTCGCCATGTCCGTCCGTCCGTCTGTCCGTCCGTGACTTCACGTTTTCGTCGACGAGAAAATGCGCTCTCTGTCACTCACTGCAGTGAGTGCTGAGTTATATTTTTTCTTGTCTGTGAATGCTGGATTTTACTTGAAAGGCCGTCAATGATTGGCTGATGAACTTACGATCTCTTAACATGTTTTGAAAGTATAGGCACAGGTTTTCTAAGTGTTTATCCGCAACTGTCAATGCATAGAGATAATGAACCCATTAAAATATTCATTATGGCTTTCGAGTCAAAACATCTGACCAAACCCTGCCAAGATACTTTTAGGAAAGTTACTAATATTCGAGTAATTATTTTATTAAAATATTAATTATCCTGGTAATTAATATTGGTTTTATTAGCAACTAATATGAATTACATATGTAAATTGTATAAATTCTACCAAAAATTGGAAGTAGAGCTAAACGCGTTTACTAATTAAAGATAAAGATAAACAGAGCCAGCCGGGGCTGGAGAGATACTGCATTGATTGATGCAGCTGGCGCAGCTCGCGTTAATGAATGGCATG
>NW_025931725.1:15048-18845 GCF_000764305.2 Hyalella azteca | reverse complement strand
ATAACAAGTTAAAATTATAACTAATATCAACTTTTATTGGGGTGAAATGATATTCAATAGTTTTTATACATTATTTCAAACCTTGGTTAAAGTGTAACAGTGTAATCAACAACAGCCTCAAATGTTGGTTATTATAAGGAAACATGTTATTGGTTAATATGAAGTTCATGACTTAGTTTGTTTTACAATTTTAACAACCTTAGTCAGCTGACTTTGATCATGAAGGTGAGGACTGCTAATTTAAATCATGGGCAACATTAACATTACAACATTAACATTATTGCAACATTAACATATGAAGTCTTGCAACATCAATGCTGCTCACGTCACAACAGCACTGCCATCTAATGCAAATAATTAACTTTAAAAATAAAACTGTGCCACAATTTTCCAGACAGGGCAAAATAGCTTTTCAGGCAACATACCCATGTGGCAACAAAACAATATAAACCCAAGATCTGATCATTATACGATCTCTATTGACAAACAGCAAGTTAAGGGGACCGGCTACCCTAAAATTTTCAATTTTGGCGTTTTTCGGTTTTTGTGCTCATCCGAAAGCTGGAATTCTGCTCTTTCCAATGGTACCACTGCCATCGCTGTACGTTAATATTTACGTTCATGACGTCTCTTTAAAGGGAAGCGGGTGAGAGAGTTCTTTAAGTAATTAGATATAAAGTAATTAGCTGCTGAAATCTTTGAATATAGTATATAGTTTCTACTCTACTTATTGCTGCAGTTACATGCTTAGTCTCATCTTAAAGCTGACATTCTGAGCTTTCCAACGATACTACTGCGATCCATGTACGGCAATATTGAAGCAGACGGCCGGGCTTTAATTGGGGGCGGGGGGTGGAGTTCCTTAACTAAATAGACCTAAGAAAATTACAGCGGCAAGACTACATATCTCGGTATATCTGGCATCTGAGCTCAGTTACCCTCCTAACATTGTACGTAGAGTTGCGCTACAAGTTGCTGCTAGCATCCTTGAGTGGATTAAGCTACAGAAGCCTGTAGTTTGGTATCCATGCTACATTGAGTGCCTATTTCAAGGCGCACGGGACTTTGTCGCGCCGTCCTGAAAAATTTGAAAAGTTTAACTTACTGTCACGGAAAACCTATCTCCTCCTACAGTTTTCAAGCTACAGCAATGAGACATATACCATTCGATTCGTAAAGACCATACCTATCGACTCTAACATCACTTTTTTTAATTTTTGTCTGGTTCATTTTTTATATGGGGAAGAATGGGGGGGGGGGGGGGAAAATGTAAAAAATGGGGTAAAAACGTCATAAAAAAAACTAGGTGGAAAATGAAAAAAGTGATGTTAGAGTCGATAGATATGGTCTTTACAAATCGAATGATAGGTGTCTCGATGTTGTAGGATGATATTTGTGGGAGGAGATAGATTTTCTGAAGTACCCCTTTTTAGCCGTTTTCTATTAATTTCACGTTTTCTATCAATTTTTTTGGAAAATTCCTTTGGAGCAAAATTTTTTTTTTTTTACCTTTTACGTATGTATGTGAAGTTTCATGATGATCGGATAATAACTGTAGAAGTTTTTCCAGAGGGTAGCCGGTCCCCTTAAATGAAGTGTAGAGTAGACAGTGGCTCACTTTGCCACACTGATACTTTTTCATTGATAATGAGCATTAATAATTTTTTTTAAATAGGGGCAAGTTACTTGCCCTATTTTTCATAGTAGTCACTTAAAGAAGAACAACTACCATAAAAAATGGACAAATGAACTATGAGGATAGATAGGATGGTTTTTCAAGGCAAATTTCTTAGAGAAAAAAATTTCCCACTCATAAAAAATTAAGGTAGTTACAATTTAGGCCAAATTTAACCTAAAAGAGTTTCAATTAAAAAAAAAACATCATAGAGAGCACAGCCACTAGTTAGTACATAGGCCACATATATATATAACATAAATTGGACATAATGAAAAACTAGATATGTCTTTAGGCTACTAATTTATCATGAAAGTTGTATCCCCATATTTCCATGCTTCATTATGAGTAAAATTCATCACCTGAAATGAGATTTTCAAGTAAAATGTGGAAACTCATGTCATGTAACTTCCCCTATTACTGAGATTGTGAGATGTAACAAAGTTTATCTGTCAAAGTTTTATAAAAGTTACAGCCGTAAGAGAAAATTAATAGCAAATTAAATTACTGAAACATGATTTTATTTGTTGATATCCAACAATAGGATATATTAATTAATACATTTTGTTAAATTTATCCAGAAGTGAATCATATAATTCATATTTATAGTATAGAATGGTGTACAAAACATTTCTAATAAATACTTGCTCTAAGATGTATTACGTGTAATGTCACTGCAAGCTGTTAATCCCAACTTTCTTGTTGTCATAACCAGTGCAACCCATGCAAGTAAGTCATTGGTATTTTGTCCATCATTGTAATTTTCTCCATTTTTGTCAATGTTGTCATTTTGCAACCTGCAAAAGTAAAATATTTTACAGCTTAATTCTTCATTTTTCAAAATCTACTTCGCGCAATGCAATTTGTGTACATTGTATTGTATTGCTCAGCCAGAAAATGGCAACTTGCAGTGCCATCTCCAGTAATTTGACATTAACACTTGTAAAATTAAATTTTATTTTAAATATTAAATCTAAAAATAATTAACCTTTATATACATTCTTATGATTCTTTATTCAAATGTATCTTTACATTAAATATAAGAATTTAAAGTGACTACCTACATATTCTCTTTGCTTTAAAATTAAATTGTTTAAATTCCTAACTTGAGTTAGTCAGAAGTAATATCTCCTGTCACTGTCAGGCTGTCACCCAGGGTGCAGAAATTGGGTGAATAGTGCAAGATCTTTGGCAACGCATCATTAGCAAAATTTACGCCTTCAGAAGACCTTGTTGAAACATTTGAATTTAAATTATTGCATTTCAGATATTTGCAAGTCTTTGGCCAACTACTAAAAAATAGTTGAAAATCTGAAAGACTGCAAGCACAGACAGTAAGGTTTCAGGTACAATGGATGGATCAGGTCATCAGGATGCAGTGAAGCTTGTCCAGAAATCAGTAGCAATGAGTATAAGTGTTGCAGTGCATGGAGTCTGGAGAGTAAGGGATATACTATCACAGTTATTAGCAGCATTTTCTTATTACAAATTGCTCAGCGTTGGCAATGTGTCTTGAAAATGGCTGGCAACATTTTGGGCTGAAAATACATATCTTGATGATGCAGCTTGCAAACTCTTGTCACTACCCTTCCCCCAGCCTGGGCACCCTTTGCCAGTTTGCCAAGACTGATAAGTGATAAGTACTGCCAATATTGAATATGGCCAATCCTAGAATTGCACCAACAGCAGTGACAGCACCATGGCCAGTGGTGGGCACAGCTAACCTAAAAGTTAGCTTCGATAACCGCTAATCCGCTAACTGAAAAGTTAGCTTCGATAACGCTAAACCGATAAATCACCGAAAAACGTAGCGGAACTTGCCGCTAACCGCTAATTTTTAATATATAAATTTAGATTTGGCTAAATTTGGGGGGGGGGAACTCTAAAAAAAAGGCCTATAGAGCTGAACTTTAAGCCTTGAAAAGGAGCTTTCCAAAAAGATGTAGCATGCCAAGATCAGATGATGATCAAGATGTACGTAACATAAATAATTAAATGAACAAATGAAATTAGGCAGTAGGTAGTTGACATTCAACATACAGTTTATTAAACGAATAAGAAATATTAAGGTTACACCAGGGTTACACACTCCTTTTACTCGGGCTTGCCCTTCGCCTTCATC
>NW_025931725.1:0-14579 GCF_000764305.2 Hyalella azteca | reverse complement strand
ACCCCCATGTTAGTAAGTCGCGAAAAAAATCGGTTTTCCGATGCCGACCGCCAAAAATGGATTTCAGATTCGTAATCTACACCCCAAAAAACATATAATTAAAAAAAAAACACCCTTTTTTTTGGATGTAGTTAATCTGCAATAATACCTTTTCATTTCTTGATGCGTCCTTAAAGTGTCGGAATATACCGCCTTTACCCTAGCGGTTAGCGGATTAGTCACTCATTAGTGGAACTGTGCCCACCACTGACCATGGCCATCTACAATCTATTTTAAACTAAAGTCTCAACAAATGAATTTTTCACACAAATTTAATGGTTTTACAACTACAAGTTATTTTTGACATTGAGAAGAGTTAGATTTGTCATGAGATGATGAGAATTTCAGAAAAACCATGAATGATCTTTCTGTCTCAGGAATGGTAATTCAGGTCTCACCATCTCAATAACTCAATTTAACTGTTCAAGTATTAAACATTGGAGTTTGGACATCTATTGGACTTGGACAACCATATAAAAATTTATAAACACGTGAAATAAAATACTTCCATAAAGTAAGTGACACAAAACCTTACCATTGCGGTATATATATAGAGAGCAACTCCTTTTATTAGCGCCCGTTCTCAATCCGCACACACTATCGTGATTCGTGAGTATCGTCGCAGCTCTAACTCTGACCCTGCGTCTGCCGTAATTTCTAGGTGGTGGTGGTTGCGGGTTGTAGGTGAAGAAGAAGTCGCACGTTGACCGCTTGTAACACCTGGACCTGTCTCTTATACACATCTAGATGTGTATAAGAGACAGCTGCAGGTCGNTTACTATTAGGATCATCAACAAGAAGTCCACCTGAGACCACATCACTAAACAATGGAGGAGCAGGAGAAAATCCCCGGACTGGGCTATTCAAACAATGATGGACATCAGCTGACACTCTCATGCCACGCACTCCTGGACCGTGGCGCCTCTCGTCATTAAACTTCAGCAAATTATTTCCAGCCACTAGGTTTCCTCTCCCACTCACAGTAGTGTTACTCACCCCTTCGTTTCTTGGTCTGGCTCTATCTGCATGCCCTGGGGCCCTCACACAACCTGCCCAATTGGCCTTATGTGGACCACCACAATTTGCACATTTTGGGTTTTTACTGTTACAATCCTTGTAATGGTGATTTCCTGAGCAAACCAGGCATCTTCTTCGACTAGTGCAGCCATCAGCAGAGTGTCCAAATCGTTGGCAATTGTAGCACTGTAGCGGTGGAAAAGAGTAAGCTCGTATGGAGTAGGAGATGTAACCAATTTTGATCTTTGACGGAAGCTCCTTGCCTTCAAAAGTGATTCTAATCGAAGTAGAAGGAACACGCTTGCCTTCTAAGTTCCTGTTCAGTCTTTCCATCTTCACAAACTTACTAGGGCCATCTACCTGAACTCTCCTCTCCATAGCATTTACATCAGCTTCGATATCAACAGGAGTAATGACTCCATAACAGTACTTCCCTTGATTAGGTTGGGAGCACCTAACTGACCATGGGCCAAGCTGAGTCATTTGCAAAAGAAAAGCAATATCCTCTTCACTGCCATCCTGTAGCTGAACAGCAATCAAACCTTTTCTACGGTTCACTCGTATGTCTTCCACACGCATGGTTGAAAAAGGCGGTGCTTCTAATACTGAGCAGAGCTGCTCCGGTGAGGTCAGCATTCTTTTCGAGCCATCATCTGCTGGGCGGATGAGGACCACCCAGGAATCTTGTCGATCAGTTGTGGTGGCACTGGTGGCGGTGGGCAAGTCCAACCCCACAACATCATTGGTATTCTTTCGAGTTGTTTCCACTATGGGAACAGGAGCTGAGATCATTCCGGCATTGGGCCTCTTCTTTGTATCTCCCGACATTTCTTCACTGGTAGCAGGCGCACCCTTGCGCTTCCGACGAGCCGCTCCACATTCTGGTGAGTTGCCATCTTGGGATGAGGAAGGAGTTGAATCTTTCCCGTCAGTAATTTCAGTTTCGCAAAAATGTCTGAGTTGCGAATCGGTCATTGCCAGCTGACTCAGCTCTGATGCGTTTGGTGAAGCACCAGGATCAATAAGATCTTGACCCTCAGATGTATTAGTCATTGAGGGATCGTTTAGCACTTTCACAAATCACAATGATAAGAAAAACAGAGAGGTTCACAGGAACGTCCTCTTTCGACAACCGCGACACAAGTTATCCGCCGTAATTTCTACTAACAAGTACCTAGCAGCTGAGAGCAGAGCGACCTAAATGCGACATCGCAAACTTCAGACGAACCGTTGTTGCGGATTCTCACAAATTAACAAAATCGAGATTTTCGAAGAAAATTCCAAATTTGAAATGTGATATTGAGGATTGCAGTCAGGCGATGCTGGGCAACATCCAACAATTTGTTAGATGTAAAGTACTTCTAGTCTGACGGTCAACCATTTCCAAGATGTCAAGTCAACACCGGCCGCACACAGTCAGTCAGAGGCATGGTTGAACTAGTAGAACCATGAGTCAGAGGTGCTGGAAGACAAGTAATCAGTAGAAGTCATGTCAAAAGATTCAAGCCTATAAATAATATATAAAGTAACCTCATAAAATTCAAAGTGAAAGGGCACAAAAAGTTTTAAAATGTTTTTTACACGGATTCAGATTCCGTTTTGAACAAAAAAGTGAACTGTTAACTGTGATCGCAAACGAGTACAGGGTCATCAATATATTATGCAGACGGCTAGTAAATCTGGCTAGTGTCGGTCGCTTGGTGACTATCCGGCTAGTAAGCCTGTACACACGAAGAGAGTATAAGGTGCCGCTATCTTCTCGTTCGCGCCCGCCAGTGAGTCGTTAGAAGCCGTCGAGTGAGGTCTGTGAAGATGGATAGTCTGATCACCTTCAACAACTCGAGTCTGTACNGAAATAGGCCCATGGCCTGTTGCCGATTCTTGAACTTTTCGTGACTTGATTCACAAGGGATCCGGCCTTTGGAACCCGATCTTTCTATAGCTAACGATTGATTGAGATAGCTGCTGGACTTATTGCCTGATCCGTAATTGGACATATTGAATTAAATTGTGGGAATTGTATCTCTGAACCTCTGCCTACATAAATAAATTTTCAAGCATTCACAATTGTGTTTCATTTCATAGTTCTAACCACTCAAAGTTGTAACGCTAAATATTGATGACCCTGTATATTGACGTTATTTGTACTACCTACAGAAGCACTTCCTAAAAAACACGGGGGTTGAAGAGTAAATGTTGACTTTCGGTTGCCATGTTTTGATTGTTTTCATAACTTAGAAGATGAGCAGTGCAGTAGAGGTGTAGGTTTGTGAGTTAGAACCTTTATGGGGCCCAGCAAGTTAAGTTATCTGTAGAACATCAATCAGCTAAAGAATCAGTGTGGTGCGTACTCTCTCTAAAAGGCAAGGATAGCCTCCTCACCGAATAACTCCTCTGATAATGATAATACTGATCAGCCTTTTACCGAGCATGACTTTCAGCTGGTCGCATTCGTTGATCGTTCCGTAGAAGCGTGAACACGACTAACTTCAAGGGACTAAAGTCGGACCTAAAATTTTTTAATTTCCCCTGAGTGTTTTCTACGGGACATATCAATTAAGCTGCTCTCTAATATACATTTCAGCGAAATTACTGACATCATTTGCATGAGAACATAGGAAGTGGCAAATCCTGTTCATCGTCGTACGTACGTGCCTGCAGCATTGAGCTTATACTGAATACGATAATGTGTTTCGTTTCTGCTGGCTGATTTGGAATACCAGATGTTGCACGACTTCGGGTCTCCGCGGTTCAATTCTGAAAACTCATCTTAGACGGTGATTTTGAGCCTTTTTTTGCACTCAAGGTAGCCGACACTGTAGGCGTCAAATGATCACCAGTGGAACAATTTCAAATGAGGTCGTCAACGTTGCAAGCTAGCGGGAGTAACTTCAAGAATGAAGGTTGAAATATGAAATCGGCATTTGTAGTTTTATTTACTTATTCAATAAAAATTTATGAACACGATGTTAATATGAATTGGTGGAGGAACGTATTCATCCACCTTTCGTTATGTGGTCCTTCTTACACCTGTTGCTGCCGAAAGCCTTGGGACTAATTTATTGCGTAACCGAGGAGGGATGGGAAAACTACGACACAAGTCTCAAATAGTTTAAATAAAATATTAAGAACAAATTGAAGATTACAAATTAAAGATTACTACAATCCGAACAATTGCAAAATGAGAATTATTACTAGTGCCTGATGGATAAGTGTCAAGAAATTTGTTCTTCAGTGTTCAACTAAATTGCATGTTTTCTACCTAACCTACATGAATGAGAACAACAAAAAGAATTATTTTAAAAATTCTTGTACATCAGGTTTTGTCTACGTTTTAGTAAACCTTTGAATGTTCTTTTCTTAATTTTCTTATTCGTTGCCTTGACTTCCTCAATTCTGTTTTATATTACTGGACACAAGCCGTCAACTTGCAGTAACAGGTGCCGTACTGTGTTGTAAGAGCCGCACTTGTGAACGTGAGCGCCATAACTTCATAGTAATTGATCCATGAAAAACTTCTAAATTTGTAATAAATAGCGACAATACCTAACCACGTTCGATTTTGAGTTCGATAGAGTGAGTATCCTTGAGATTATTATTATTTTCAATGATGCCGTTAATACAAATTTAGTGGCGTTCTTTAAGATGAAGAGATGAAATGAAAAAATATTGATTTCGTGGAGTAACTTGGAAAAAATATTTCGACAGTTCAGTTTTTAAAATGGGTTTAGAAACTTTTTTTAGTTTAGTTAGCTTTAAAAGATCTAATACATTCTTCACTCAGCTAAGTCATGATATGAAGTTATTCTTATCTCGATATCACTGCCACAATGATAATTTTACATCTAGCACCTTAGCAGGTGATTTAATAGTGTTGTATATATAAAACAAGAACAACAATTTAAGATAGTTAGATTTCTTGAATTTTCCATTAACGGAAAATTTGCAAATAAATAATGTGCCGAAAAAATCTGTCGTATTTACTTCGAAAACGGTTTAGAAACCGGCACCAGTTCAAAATTTCCTCATTACTAATTACTGGTATAATCACTTGAGAGACAATATTTAATGGTAAATCATTTGAGAGACTAAAGTTGGAGATAAAAGCCTAAATGTATCAAAAACAGGAGACGTAACGTAAAAACCTATCTCTCAACAACTGTGAGCGGATAAGTACAGCAAGCATTGTTTAGACAAGGTTTCCGCTTAGGAAATATAAACAGATTTCATTATCCTAAAATCTGAAGCACGTGTAGGGGCAGACTGCGTTCAATTAATCACAGTGTTAATGATTTTTGGATCCATTTATATTGCGTATCTCAATCAGTTTTCCAATGAAAATATTTTTAACGTTATTGGCATTTTTTTAGTTACCAGTATTTAGCACATAAATAAAATAATATGTGCAAGCTTTGCCACCGAGATGTCTCGGTTGCACTATGCTACGAGCCAGTCATACCCAACGTACGCCTACACTTATCCGGTGTCGGGTGCTTATCATGTTGTTCTAGCCAATACTACTTACATGTTTCTTGCATCATTTCCCAAATTTTTTCTATACCTCATTTTTAAAATATTTATTTTTTGTCCTTCATGTGATAAGTCGTTGAAATAACTTTAATTATGTGTGTGTAATGTATGAATATATTAAAATTTAAATTATAATTTCAGGATAATGAAGTTTAATTTATTTTTAATACATTGATAACGGCACCAGAGAAATATAAAACGCAGGTTCAGAGATTTACAAAATGCGCCAACGGCAAAATAACATCAGCCCCCAAACGATATCAAAGTGAAATCTTGTAAGTACTAGTGCTCGAATGCCTCCTTCGTAACTGCACCCTCCAAATTCATACCATGCTGCACATCTTCATAATAATACCCGATGCGGACCATATACAAGAAGGTTATATGTTTTACATTGAAAATAAATCCCACACAGAATTTCGAGGAGAGCTTGAGCAATGGGGCGACTTGAGGCATATAGTACGCATCTGCGTCTCTTGCTCTTGGCTGAGGCAGTGAGAGTAAAACCAGCGTCAGGAGCAGACCAGGCTAAGGCCTGGTCCGCAATTATTGTTACTGAAGACCAATTACTTGAAAAAATGCTTTGAGTGCAGTGATGTATACACAATTCAAATCGATTGTGAAACGAAAGACATTCACAGAACTTGCAATAGTTACTAGAAATTTTGACAACCGGGCGGGATTAAAGATCCTATTATAGAATAGAAGAAAAGTGTCGAAATAATAGAAGAAATAGGCCCATGGCCTATTGCCGATTCTTGAACTTTTCGTGACTTGATTCACAAGGGATCCGGCCTTTGGAACCCGATCTTTCCATAGCTGACGATTATTTGAGATAGCTGCTAGACTTATTGCCTGGTCCGTAAGGTGTATTGTCAGTCAGTAGTGCCCCCGAGGTATAGAAAATACACAGAAACTCATGCTTTTCCTAGTATATTGGGCGAAATTTCAAACCAAAATATGTATATTTGATATTACAGGTGTTTTAATTTACTTTCTGCTAGATGGGCCGTTACGTTGAAACTTTTGAGATCGTGCTTCAGAGCTTTTATAAGGGCTATACACGGCACGGCTAAAATAGGCCTACGGTCGCAAATCTGATCTATTCACACGCAAAAAATATCATTTACACGCGGCGTTTAAGATAACGGAAACTTATTGCATCATTTATAGAAGCAATGGTCATGTGTCATTTCCTGAACGTGGGAGCGCGGGAGCTAATGACGCAGTCTCCCGCCTCACAATATAAGCCCAGAGCTCATAACGTGTGAACACAGTATACATGGCAGTGTTGCACAGGCAGCATCGCAAGACGCATTTATCGCAAGACGCACTGTTGCCATTAATTATATAGGCAGTGTTTCACAGGCAGCATCGCAAGACGCATTGTTGCCATTAATTATATAGGCAGTGTTCCACAGGCAGCATCGCAAGACGCATTCTTGCCATTAATTATATAGGCAGTGTTGCACAGACATCATCGCAAGACGCATTGTTGCCATTAATTATATAGGCAGTGTTGCACAGGCAGCATCGCAAGACGCATTCTTGCCATTAATTATATAGGCAGTGTTTCACAGGCAGCATCGCAAGACCCATTCTTGCCATTAATTATATAGGCAGTGTTTTACAGACAGCATCGCAAGACGCATTGTTGCCATTAATTATATAGACAGTGTTTCACAGGCAGCATCGCAAGACGCATTCTTGCGAATTATTATACGAAACTTCTACGACAATTATCATTCCGTTCGCAACAAAAGTTTAGATCGATAGCTGACGATTTCATTCCTCTAAATATTCGTAGCGGATGACCCCAATTTTATAGCGCTAATAGAAAAATAATATACATTTAAAAATTAATTTTTAAAGACAACACTTCTAAAAAATCCAGTGTCTCCAAAGTAAAACATTTACAATGAATTTCTAATTTTAATTTCATATATTAAAAAAATCAATTTTTTAATTATTTCAATACACTAAAGAAATTAAATTTTCAAAATTATTTATTCTGTCAATCGATTCATGCATTGTCTCTGACTTTACGCAAGTTTGCAAAATTTCAGATAGATTGGACACCTAGAAGTGTATTAAATATCGATTATAAGATTTGTAGCAGACAATTATTTTGTAAATTTTTTTAATACTATTAAAAAATTATTTTTAAAATTATTTATTCTGTCAATTGATTCATGCATTGTCTCCAACTTTACGAAAGTGTGCCAAATTTCAGATCGATTGGAGAAGTAGAAGTGTGTTAAAAATTGATTATAAGATTTGTAGCAGACAGACAAACAAGAAGTGAAGTTTAAGAGAAGTGTTGTAATAATAAATATTTATTTCAGATGGTGAAGGTCTCTGCAAAAAATCAATAAATCTCAATTCTGAACATTATTGAAAGAGTGAAATGTTATTGTACGGCTCCTGGAAGTGCGTAGCGGCACTCTGCCTCCTGGCAGTCGCAGGGACAGCGGCAGCGCAGGACCGACGTAAGTGTTACGCTCAGTCTGGAGTTGACGTCTGCAATAATGACTCGTAGAATTGATGTGCCATTATAAACTGCTTACAACATGGAGACAAGGAAAGATTTTGTTCTATTTTTTAGACAAGGAATTCCGCTTTTTGTTCTGCAATACACATGATTTTATTTCTTTTTTACCACAATCATTTTATGGATACCATAAAATTACTGTATGAGCCTTACACAAGGAATATACTGTAAAAATGTTTCACTGAAGCGTAACGTCTTTTTCCGTCACTTCACTCAACCCAGTAGGGGTAGTTAGTCATGACCCTTGGACGGAATCTACAGAATATAATTTATTTATGGCAGTTTTTGGAGTAAGATGCACTGCACTAAGATTCGTGTTCATCTCCATGAACGAAATTTGTTAAATTCAATATTCGTACATCAAAGACTGTTATCGATTTTTAGAAATGCTATACTGCAGATAAAAAGAAGCAGTTAACCAAAAAATGAAGTACAATTTAAGATATACAAAAGTTGTGTTCAATACATTAATACAATGGTCGCTGGTTTTGTATGTACTCGTTCTTTGAGTTCCAATATTGCCAGACACGTACGGTTCTAACTGAACGACCATTTTTGACGGATGAAAACGAAATTTTCTGATGAAGTCTGACTTTTCCGGAGTAAATCAATTTATCTTTATTAGTCCACAGAATCTCAAACCGAATACAAAACTTATTGTTTTTAATTTCTCGAAGGCCATGTCGTTCTTTAAAGGACCGAAGTATTTAATCGATAGGTCGACAGCGCGTAAATTAAATGAGACTGATCTCCCAGTTGTGCCTTAAAATTGTTTCTGATGCAAAGAATAACCGGAAGTCCTGAACAATTACTTATGGTAGATTTTGGGTTTCATAGTTCCAGTCGTTTAGGACCATCGGTTATATAGCCATCGCTAGACCGATGGCTCGAACTACGTAGTAACGTGGTTGTCGCGTGCATATCAAGTAAATATCCAATAAAACAGCATATTAAATAAGCACAGCTTAATCCATCACCTCAAAGCCGCATGCTTTTGTTCCAGATGAGATGATGTCGGGAATTACTAGCGGCGTGGTGTCGCAGTCCATGCAGGGCCGGCGGAGGCGACCTGTGCAAGCTCCAGTCGCGACGTCGCGCGTCTTCATGCCAGACGTTTTACCATTCGTGGAAACATCAAGGGATAACCAAAACGAGATTGAATCTCGTGACAACAGGCGGGGCATGCCAGACGTCTTACCATTCGTGGAAACATCAAGGGATAACCAAAACGAGATTGCTCCTGCTGACAACAGGCGGGGCTACTACGCGCAACCTCCAAACGCACGAGAAGATATTGACCCGAAAATTGACCCACGGAATAGCATCGTGGAGAGCAATGACAACAAGGACGTGGTGCTGAATATGAATGAGGTAAAATTACAAAAAGAATTTACTCCATGGTGCGCTAAATAGTTAAAAACAGTACTAGCCTGGAAATTGATCGAAATAAAACAAAAGTCGTCTGCATATGTGAATGGTCTTAGAAATCTTAGCCTATACTGAACTAACAGGGCTTAGGCACAGTAGAATGACTCTTTACATTTTATTATTTTATTTGTTTACCATCAAACTCATTAATGACATATCCCATACAACTTATCTCATATCTCTCAACTTCTTTATCACTTTTGGTCGTGTTACGCTGTTTCAGGATATTATTTCGATGCTTCGTGTCAGGTAATGCACAATATAAGTACCCACGAGTGTCGCTCTAAAGATGTGTCTTCGTGAATTATTCGAGCCGATTTTCCTCTCCCTATGATTCATCCAGCTGCATTTGCTCCCATATGTGAAAATAGTAACTTTTTACAGTTCATTACCATACTTTTGCCCTGTATCTGAAACTATATCAAAATAATTGATAGTTTTATTCAAGTAATACCTTGCAAATATCAATCTTTGGTTATTAAAGGTGAATAATTTTAAGATCAGCTCTGTCTTCAGTTATACTAGCACTCTCCCCAAATTGATGCGATCGTCTTTACAAATACACAAATACAATGCACAGTTTACAAATATATACACATGCGCAATGCGCGACAGCACAGCGGCATGACGCCACGCAACTTTTATTCGAGACTGGCGGAGCATAAAGGGAGGAGTTATTAAACAGAAAACGCACATCCTCCTCATTTTAACTGTACGAGTTCATTCCAAGCAGTATGGTGTCCCAGTCTTTAGAATTTTCCGAAACCCGTCTTTCTGACTTACGAATCACAGAATATATATTTATTTTCTCAAACAAAACCTGGTTTAAATCCCTGCACTCAGCTCTCATCCTTTTGAGATTTTGCAAATATATAGACCAGTTTCTTGTGGTTTCTTCAAGTTAATTTGTCTTTTATTTGTCGATTTAGGTTTCAATGTCTGCCTGCGAAATTTCGATTACTGATTGATTGTAGTTATATTCTAGGCTTGCCGAACTGACGACGGTATTGGACTCCGAAATGTTTTCTTTTCCATATATACCGTAAAATTTTGCGCCAACTTATCAATTTCAAATTCATATGTTTTTGCTTCAGTCGTGCGTAAGTCTTAGTTACCGTTTACTTCTTCCCAGCTGTCCATGGATACTCAGCTGTTGATGAGCGAAGCCAAAACAGTGGAAGAGTTCGCCCGCATCATGGGATTTGAACTTCCTCCTACCAACGTCAACGTGGCAGCATCATCCTCCGGCATCGCTGCGAGATTTGGAGGCTCTAGCGATGATGGTGAGCAGCATGGTTGAACTAGTATAAGGTTGACCCATCAGAAGCCCATTTTTGCGGCTGTAGTTCGTTGTTCGCCTGTGACGTCACTGATCTCAGTGACGTCATGGGCATTGACCAATTACCTAAACGCGATCAAACCAGTCAATCAATCCTTCATGGGAATGACGGGTTTGTTTACATTTCTCGATCTACGTGACGTAACGAGAAAGCTGAACTGAAAGACGGAACTTCTCGTGGGTCAACCTTATATAGTTCAACCATGGTGAGCAGCATGATATGCTGTCCAATGACTGCCATGATTGCATGCTTGCGTGACAGGGGCTCATTCTAAGCTCCACTGCGTATATTCTGTGTAAAGCATATACAGCACGATACATACACATCTTGGGATGCTTCATGTGACACGGGAACACCGAGTGTGTGACGCACGCTGTCCTGCAGCTCGGAGGTTACCTCTGTTGTCAAGTGGAGATTCAATCTAGATCGTCTTCAATGATTCCACTGATATGTGGAGGAGGCACATTAATTATGTAAAGAAAGGAAGTTTACGGTACTAAAAAACTGAAGAATCGCAAAAAATTGCTTTAAATCTGTGCCAAATTGACAGCAAATTTTGCCGCACAATTTCTCTTTTTCTCGTGTTTCTCTGTTTTTCATGAAAATAAAATAGCGTATGTTTAAACTCTTTAACATTAGAAGGCATATCGAGAAACGCTATAAATGATTGAACCTCCGTTTTGGCAAACTTGTCTGTTATTCAAGCCAAATTCACTTCACATTACTGCATGATCATATTACTGCGCACGCAAACAGATTATCATTCTAAACGAACAATTTGAAATTAAGGACCAAAACTTGCAGCCTATCGACAGATAAGTATACGCCTAATAGATAAATATACGCCTAATAGATAAATATACGCCTAATAGATAAATATACGCCTAATAGATAAATATACGCCTAATAGATAAATTGATGTATTAGTCATTGAGGGATCGTTTAGCACTTTCACAAATCACAATGATAAGAAAAACAGAGAGGTTCACAGGAACGTCCTCTTTCGACAACCGCGACACAAGTTATCCGCCGTAATTTCTACTAACAAGTACCTAGCAGCTGAGAGCAGAGCGACCTAAATGCGACATCGCAAACTTCAGACGAACCGTTGTTGCGGATTCTCACAAATTAACAAAATCGAGATTTTCGAAGAAAATTCCAAATTTGAAATGTGATATTGAGGATTGCAGTCAGGCGATGCTGGGCAACATCCAACAATTTGTTAGATGTAAAGTACTTCTAGTCTGACGGTCAACCATAAAAGCAGATAATTGGGTCCCAATCGAGTAGATGTAAATTCAAAATAGTCTTCGAAGTGGTACTAAGAATGAACTAAATATATTTTTCGACATGATTTCTATTTGTATCCTCACTCTTATAGGGATGAGCAGAGCAAGTGCAGCGATAAAAACCAAACTCATTACTGGAGCGAAAAGGACTGCGCATGCTACTGCTATACCGACGAGACCTGCAGCACTGGCCAACGATACGATCACAATCTCTGCAGGTGAGACCAGGAGGAGTTCCGTCTGCGGGAATTATAACTATAAATCTCTAGGTGAGAGGAAGAAGGATAATGCCTACAGAATTGACCCCTTGTAGTATCTCCACGACGGCGAAGCTGAACAGAAAATCTAAAAGTTTGACGAAGAAGGGTACAGTCTACCTGACAATAGTTCACTCTTGTAGGTGAGACTGTGAGAATAGAACTATTCACGACAGTTGATTCCACCTGTAGAACGGGTTATAGGTGGGACTAACTGCGGGGCCTGGTGGTTCCAGAAGATCTCTGGGAAATGATCTCATTTGCGGCAGCCATAATTAGCAATTTCAGTTCTGATAGTACCTACAACCCCAATAAATTTCAGTCCATGGCAGAATTTCACTTAGACAATGCAGTTATCTAGAATGCGTTCGAAACATAAATTCGATGGTCATTCATATTCTTTCAAAAAGTCATTCATATTCTTTCAGAGGGCATTCATATTCTTTCAAAAATTTGTAGGTAATGAATGGTCAAAAGAAAAGCAACACGTTTTTTGAGAAGGAATGCTGAACTCGAGTTGAATTGAAGATATATATTTGTTCTTTTTTTATTGGATGAACTTATTTTTTGGCCTCGTTAACATCAGGTACGAAGATTTTGAGAAGATGATCATGGTTAATGAAGATGGTGATCTAACCTCTGTGATTTAAATTTATTTTTTTACTTATTCTTACATATTGCATCTAAAACTTCACGAAGCAAACATGGTTTTCAAACATAGTCCGACAGGATATATCGATTTTTGCATTGTATTTTATTCGGCCGAGACCTAAACATGTGCCACATATCTTTGTTAAACCTTTACGGAATCACGAGTATTTCTGTTCACAGTTGTACGAATGTGAACGTAGCGGCTCGATCAGGATTCTCTGAACTTCCATCGTCGGCTACCGGTGAGTCAAATCAGCACAGATTATCTAAAGTGACAATATCGAGAATAAATAAATCGACAGATGATTAAGGGATAATTCTAACCATAGTTATCAGACGAAAAAATTACAGATTCCATGCATGTTTACAAAGCTATCTCGGATACGATTAGCGATTATATGGCTGAGAATAACATAGGTTTGAATGCCAACATACAATCGTAACTTGGCTCGTGAGGTTTGACGTGTTATGAACACGTGGAAAATACAGTACATACTCTGACGACCCAACATCAGGGTGAATTATTCAGTTCGTGTAAAAATAAACATTGACAGTATTGCGTCGTGTGATGATAAATTTTTGACAAAGCACTAAAAATTACTATGAAAAACTTGGCTGTATCCATGATACAGCCAAATAAAGTTAACTAATATTTCCAGGTCTGGATCGCCGGCCTGCCACTCGAGTGCCCATCACGTTCGGAGGGTGAAGCGCGACGCTCGTTAACTTCCCTGCGGATTTGTTTTGTTCTGACCAACTTACAAATATAAGCAAATTATTTTCAGTCAACAACGCTTATAGCTTCTATGAGACCTGAATTGCAACATTAATTTCTATGATTAAATTCTGATGTCAAACACACTCGTGACAAACGAGTACTTTCTGGGCATCGATATTTTACAAATTTAGTACCTCAAATATTGCAATGAGTTTAGAGTGACGTATCAGTAAGCTAAATTTTTCATGGTTTTATCTATGAATAAGGAAATTGGTCGGCCGTGAGTATCGTTCAAAGCAGCTGGACACTTGGCTTCTAGTAATATATCCCAGCCGCAAGCAAAATAATGTTAATTGGAAGAATCATTTCTATAGAAGCGCTGACTCACCAATTATAAGATATATACTCATTGCCATAAAGGACTCATAAAAAACTACCATATCGAAACTCTTATAACTCTCACATTTTCTTTCACAATTTCCAATAATAGCCGTTGATTTTGCATGGACGGTCATCGTAAAACTAAAATTAGGTCGATATAGAGTTTTTTATTATTATAGACAAAAGATTTATATCATATTGACGTTTGCAGACGCCTTGCAATAAGTAAGAAATAACTCAACGATGAACTCGCAACATTAAGATTTTCATCAATTTTAACGCGAATTACGCAGACTTTCGTCAACAAAAGTTACACGAAGTCGGATTAGTCGGTATGCAAATTGTAGCGTTAAACTTAGGAATTTAAAATCATTATAT
>NW_025931724.1:0-19599 GCF_000764305.2 Hyalella azteca | reverse complement strand
TAGACGGAACACGTCCAACGTTACATCCGACGAAGACTCGGAGACGGAGGACAACGAAGGCGGCGCATCAGCGTGACCGGGGACTAGGAAGTCCCGAACTCATCATAAGGTTATAAGGTCATAAGGTCACACACACACAAACACACACACAAGCACAAACACACACACACAAGCACAATCATACACACAAACACACACACATACACACAAACACACACACACACCCACACACACACCCACACACACACCCACACTTCCTCATCCACGTGTGTGGATGAGGAATCCACCCCCATCCACCCCGCGTCCCCCTCATTCGGCTGTGCGCACTCACGCCGAGCAGTGTCATGTCCCTGTTTATGACAGTGACTTTAAGGTGTTAGCTTCCACCTCCGGTACTTCAGATTTGCATATTTTAGAATCCTTGTACATTTTTAAACTTAGGCCCAGTTTAAATTCTGCTGTTAGCTCCTATCCCCTTGAAATTGTAAATAGATAGTTTTTTGTGCTTTGCCCATTATTTGTAAATTTAGGTTATTAATTTCGTTCTGTGCTTTTAGTGTATTAATTTGTGACTTCTAATTTGTGATTCTAGATTCTACGAACTGACGATGGAGCTTGACTCTGAAACGTTTTCTATAAGATATTAATTTTTGTGGACTAATCTTTGCTTTTAATTTTTTTCTAATTTCTTTAATTGTAAATAAATGTTACAGCTCAATACTTCACTTTCTATTGCTTTGCAACACCTCCTTTGCTCAAAGATGCTGTTGCCTGATCGTAATTTCTATTAGACCTTTACTTTGTCGTAAACTGCATAAAAATTCGTCTCCACCGATTGAAGGCATTGCGCGGCCATAATAAGGCTACCACCATTTCACCGCGCTCCATCTACAAATTTTGGAGAGTAATTAGATAATAGCTAAAATTTTGAGGCCATGTAATTTATGCTTCTACTGGACACAACTTTTACAGGTAGATATAACGAGGAGACCCAAATTTTTGGATTGATTGTAAAATTTTTTCAGCCTGACTGAACTGACTGAAAAAAGATAAACGTAGTGTATGTGGCACTGTGAAGTAATTTATCGCACATCGAGGGGTAACAATAAGCAGACGATATACTAATTTTATTACCTGAACCGGTTCAATATAAGTTTCAACATCTTGGCAGCTATTCTGGGTCGAATTAAATTTTAACTTCTGTAACATTCACAGGCATAAGTTTTACTTTCTACTCCAATTCAAGGCATTATGCGTTGCCGAGGATCCAGTCGACGAAGTATGACACTTCGGTGTACACTCCAGGGTATCCAGGCACACCGCAACCTGATCCCCAGGAAACAATTCCACAGAGATAATCTCCGCACGTCATGGGACCTCCAGAGTCACCCTGACAGGAGTCCTTGCCTTTTTCCCCAGCACAGATCATTGAGTCGAAAATATCAGAAACACCATAGCTATCCCTGCAATCATTATCGGTGACGATGGGCACGCTTACGTACTGCAGGATATCAGGCACTTGGCCTCCTGAGCTCAAAGTTCCCCATCCGGACACGAAAGCATTTCCTGTGAAGATTTGACCCTGAGCAGGAAGTGTCACTCCTGACACATACTGGTCAAAGGTAAGAGCAATGCTAACTTTCAACAACGCGATATCGTTTTCATAGGTAGAGTAGTCCCAGCCTTCGTGCAGGATGATTCGAGTTACGTCTCTCGCCTGTTCGGTTCCGTCGTCGGTAGCAAGGTTGTAATCACCAGCAACGATCTGTAACCATTTTGAAAGGTTATATCATTCTGCGAAAAAAGGTCAATTGAATACTTAGATTGAATGTTATATGCCTGCAGAATGTCTGAATTCTTATACTTATTCGAATCTTTGCATCAATCATGGTGGTAATATTCGGGATTAATTTTATTTTATAAGTGCCAATATCAAGCGATGAACTTAACCTGTAGAGAATGACGCTCAGGTGAGGAAATCATTCCCTGCGAATGAAACTGCTTTTCCTAAGTCCCGAATAATCCTTTTCCAAAACTGAGGATGTGCCTGACGGTTTAGTCGGAGAACTTCACGACTCTTCACGGCACTAGTTACTATATGAGCAACAAACTTGGAAACCAAGTGAGCATTTATAACGCACTAGAAACGAGTTGTGATCCCTTTGAATAATATAAATGTCTATAGGCTGCCCGAACCGTACTAGCCCATGGGTTAAAACTTGGAGGAAATGTAGATGGACGAAGTAACTATATTCCAGTACCCAAATTTCACTTCTGCGCCAAATCCTAATCGGTAATCTGTGTTTTTTTATACAATAAATGAATGCTGCATGCTGTCTTTCATCAGATTATAGGTTCTCCTAAGAAATTCTTGGATCGAATCCATCATCTGCTCCTTACCTGTTGAAATAATTAACTTTCATTTAGAAAACAATGTCTGTTGTTCGTTAAATGATGTTTCGAACTTACTGGTGGATACTGAAAGACTATTCAGAACTGTTGAGCCGGGCAAATCGGCATCAATTCTAATGTCCCACAAGGTTGAACACCTCTAAATTCATGACCTCTAGAATCATTTCTAACCAACTAATTGAAAGACAGATAAATAAGTTCATATAGTGAGTTTTACCTATTCATACATTGTTATTTTCCTACGATTATTTCTCTTACAACAGATTCCCCAGATAGAAAGAATAGATATGACTTTCTGTACAATGCTAAAGATTATTTGATAAAACTTTTGAAGCGAACGCTAGAATTGTCTAATACTGACCCTCAAATTTTGAGGATTGTCGTAGTTTTCTCCGTCGACACAGTGTCCTGCGGTGATCATGGTATCAGGAGTGTAGACAGAAGCCCCGCAGAAGTGGAAGTTGTTGCCGAAGGAAGTGTCCTGGAAGCTCAGCTGGAAAGGGAACTGCCCAGGACGAGCATCTGTGCCGCCAACTATCCTGTTGTGGCCTCTCCTGAACCGCGGAATAGTTGATGGAGCCGCTGGAAAAATTCAATATTTGTTGATGACAACTATGGACCGCTTATGAGGAAGATGTTAGCAAAATATTCTTAGCGTGTTTACGTGTTATTATTCATTCATGCAATACTGCTCTTTAATTTTCAGATAGCAAATGCCGCATTCAATAGAACCCTTTTACATCACAGCAAAGAGTGCAATACAGTGTAAGAGATTTTTTCATCGCATGATATGGATTTTTTTTGGTTCGATTCCGAAAAAACTAATTCAAGCAAATTCCTCACGACATAACTTTGAAATTTCTCACTTCGAACCGCATGTCTCCATTACTCTTGCTGTTGTTAACATGATCAAGCGCTGAAATATTTTTTGAGATGGGAAATAGTGCACTATGACATAAAATTAAGTGGTTTTCGTCAAAATTTGGTACGCCCTTTCATGTAAAGGGCGAATCAATGGGACCATGAAAGGCATTTTTGAAGGGTCAAATAATGCTTTCTATTTACTCAATTCTTCACTCACCGAGGGCCGAGGCCACCAAGAGACACAGGCTGAGCAGCTTCATGATGACCGTTCCCTGCACCAGACAAAACGTACAGCGCGGCGTGCAAGCGCTGCAGCTTTTATCCGAGATCTATGGGAATTTCAGCCACCTGCAAGGAGCACTTTAGTCTTTTATCAAGGACATTATTCTCGAAAAATTTTTGCTACATCATCTAGTAATCGATTTTTCAAGTCATTTATCGTCTGACCGCGATGAGCATCCATATTCGTTGTCACTGGTGTGATTCCTCAAATATATATGATTTTGGTCATACATATGAGCAATAATTGTGATGTATATCATATAAGTAATGATAGTGAAGTTATCATAAAAGTAATAATCGTGAAGTATATCACTATTATTACTCATAGTGATATAGTGATAATAGTGATATCGCGTGTCTAATCATAATCATTAATCAGTTCTTCAGCAGTGTGTTCACAGATGAGGACTTGAATAGTATTCCAGATATTGAGGAGCGCCCAGTCGGCTCGAAGTTAACATTTTTTGAAATACACGAAGAAGAGGTTCTCAAGCGCCTGGTAGCTCAAAATCCCAACAAGTCATGTGGACCAGACGGCTTCCATCCCAGATTGCTCATGACAGGCCACATCAGGCCTACATTTCAACGCCGACATCATTATGTTATGTTATGTTATGATAAGAAGATGTACACTTGAAAGTTCTAATTAATGCCCGCAGTTTCCCTCGAAATGTATGATAACGCTGAGTTAGGGAACCTTTGAAGGCTCCCTATGGAATTTTAGTTATGAGAAGATCAGAGAACAGAATTACCGTCATGTAATTTTAAGAAAATTTCCAACTACTCGTAGTTTTAGCATTTTTTGTATTGCACCAAAGCTTAGTTTCTTGTGCTATTGTTTTAAATGGAGTGCTGAAATTATAATTTAATTTGCCTGGGTAAATCAGATTGAAAGGTTCCACACCATGCGTTATTTTGCCTTCATCGCTGGCTACCAAGTGACACAAGATGAGCAGCTTAATGTTTTCCCAGCAATTGACAACGCGTACATAGCGCTGCGTGCATGTGCTATTAGAAATTGTAAATTAAATTGTTAAAGTTTTTATGAAAATTCAAATGTTAAAATTAGACTTTAAATTTTCCACCTAACGTAAAGTAAAAAAATTTCCATCACTTTTCGCTCTATCTTTAATTTAGTGACAGCTATAGGGCAGGGACAGCCGCCGGTTTTGCCAGCGTGTCCTACCTTAATTTCCCCTTTACAACTTATTCATCAATCTTATATTCATTTGCATGTCTTTCACTTCATGATTGGCCCAGTTTATTAAAATTTACATCTCACGTTTCTTTTCCGCAACAATAACCTACTAATTCAAATTAACATCATGCTTTAATTAACTATTAAAACTCTCACCGGGCTAATCTTTCTTTACTAACCTTTCCGCATTACTTGGCTTCAGCCTATTAAGTGCATTTTTAATTAAAAAAATTTTATTGAATTTTTATTAATTCCAATTATATCACAGTGTTACTATGTTAGGGATTGGATAGGTTGTATTTTTGTCATTTTGTATTAGAGTTTGACGTGACCTTGGCCCAATTACGGAAGCTAGTTTAGGCTTGTGGTTGCCGTCGATGTGTAAGGTACGTCTCGTTTAAATAGGAACAGTGGAAACGGTGAATGTTAGGTTTACTATCGTTTGTCATGCGTGCAATTTGTGTAAATATTTGAATCATTTTTAAAGGTTACATTTCGTGCGTCTAATTGCTATCAATATTTATGTTCATGTGTATTCTTTGTTAGATATTTATTCTTATTTGTTTATTTATTTTCAGGTGTCTCAATAACAGTTCCGTTTCAAGTCACTAGTTCAGTAATAGTCAAAATTACATCTCAGTGTTCATACTTCTCATTAAAGCTTTTTAAGAAAACTTTGTTCTCACTGTGGCTAATGGATGGACCTATAGTCCTATACGATCACTTGGTTGAATAATGCCGGAGCGAAGATGGCTTTATTCTTCCTTTTGTTGGAATGCGTCCCTAGCAACAGGTAATTCGCATTTTAATTAATTGTATTTCCTTGTCGGCAGCTATTCAAACCGTATTATTTTATCTGCCTGAGAACAAACTGGGGTGACGGGCATATCTTGCGTGCGGCCTTCACTTATACGATGATGATGCTGCTGTTGCTTCCCATTCTTTATTGAAAAGATTTAAGACGAAACCACACCACACCATCACATAGTATCAGGGAGTAAATCTCAGACGTCAAAGTTTGATCTGTAATTTTCTTCATTTAAATAAAAGTTGGAAAATTTTCCTGGGTGACACTTGTTTTCATAATCATTACCAAAAGTGCTGCGCTGTAGCTTTTATCGGAAAGCGATGGGAGTTTTGACCACATGCACAGACCACTTCGTTGTTATTTTCAGGACATTGTTCTCAGGAAGGTTTAGCTGCATCATCCTGCAACTTGTTTCTGCATAGAGGGAATATTTGCACTCATTTACCACCAAAAATTAAGGCATTCTGGTGCGGCTTGGTCCATTGTGTGAATGCCCGAAGTTTCCAAATGAACACAACGTCAACTTTTGCTGAATATGGTTGGTTTTCAAGTAGTGTACAGGAGTCTTCATGCAAGGGCACAAAAGTTCTTCAATCTCGGAAAATACTTACAATCCTTCGTCGATAATCAATCCAGGCAGAAACCTCAAGAGTACGAGTCGTAAGGTATATAGTGATTGACGTTGATACGAGCAACGCCTCAACCCGGAAGGGTTAGGCATCGTGCGACGTGGGCACGAGCAACGAAGAAGCGCCAAAAGACAACCACGACTGCATAGAGTACGAGCCTCAACATTCTGATGAGAAAAGCAAGTGATGTGGGTACGAGGCTAAGAGCCGCGCCGAAATGTAAAAAGGTTAGACATCGAGAGTCGTTGGTACGAGCCACGCCGAAACGGCAAGTCAGTCATGGCTGCCGAGAGTACGAGTCTCGACATGTCACTGAGAAAAGCGAGTGATGTAGGTATGAGTGACAATAAAACACTGTAGGACCAAAGGAGCGGCTGCTAAAGGAATGAGCCTCAACAAGCCGTACAGGAACGAATGCTATGGGTACGAGCCACACCGAAATGCGGACATATATACTCGAGATCTGGAGGTACTAAATCGCACGATACTAAAAGGTAAGTGATGCTGGTACGAACTGCTCCAGTACGCTGCAAAAAGTTGGTACTATAGGTATTAACACCACCTATGCCGTATGATTCGTAAGTGGATCTCGTGCCTATGCCTTGTTAACCTAGTGCATGTGAGTAATTTATGCTTTTAAAATACGTCCGCAATTACGGCAATGTCTTACAAGCCCACATCTGGCTATCTTAATTTGACTCGAAACTTTCACGTTTTACATCACCATTTTTTAGTCATATTATTTACTAATAGTAAAGTATGCTGAACAAAAGTTAACTCTTCTAATGCAGTCAAAACCTCTGAGATCAGTCAAAACATTATTCTGCGAAAAAGAAAAATTTTATACAAGATAAGTATTCCGTCACATGTTGACGTTGGTGCCTGACTGCTACCACAAAGTTTCGGCGTTGGTACTGTGAAAGGCAAATTCGTGTTCATTGCCTCAAAAATATGTTTCCTCACTTTCTTGCAAAGGTAGCAGCCATGCTTAAATTATGCATTAGGGGGAACGAAAAAAAATTGAACGACCATAAAATTTTGAGCTCACAGTTAAATTTATTATAAAAACTTGTTAACCAAATTGAGAATGATATTAAGCAAAGGAATTCCAAACACCCAAAAATTATAATGCATGTTCGAGAATAAATGCGGGGTTCAACCTAAACCAATTTGTATATTGATTTACTATTGGTGAACCAGATGTGTTGATGGGCGTTGAGCAGGTTACGGGTGATTAGTTGAGGGACGTGGAGAATGTTGCGACGGAAGAATGATTGGAACATAAAGGAAAATGAATTTTCCTAAAAATAAGGCATATAAGAGATATCGTTGGGAAAAAGTAAAGATATTGAATCTAACAGGAAGAGAGTTTTGTATCATTGGGGATTAGACTTAGCCCCAAGAAAGTTGCAAATCATTGCAATGATAAAAATGTACCGGGAAATTCAAATCTAATGGAACCAATTATTGATTTGGAGAAGGTTGATTATTTTTGTGAATAACGCATACAGTATATGTCACGCAGAAACTGTATTTTTACTTAATTTGTATTTCAAAGGTAATTGATGAGGAGCGAAATCACTCCATTCTACCTCGAAATAAAGGTACAATTTTATGAATAACTTAAATGAGGAAATACACACGGGGAAAGAAATCCAACGATAGCATTTGCGGCAAGTACATACCCCTTCTAATTTTGAAGACATAAAGCTTATGCACTAGGAGAGTATTGACTAAAGAGGATTTTCTCGTCCGCATGTGCCAGTATGTCGTTTAGAAGCCGTCGAGTTAAGTCTAATCGGTGGAAGAATGTGGGGCTTGATGGTAACGGCGAATTTAGAGAGGCTTTTGATGAAGCAGTCGGTAAAAGTGTCAGTGAAGCGTGGTGGTAACGGCGAATTTAGAGAGGCTTTTGATGAAGCAGTCGGTAAAACTGTTGCAACTCCAGCTGAGGAGATGAAACATTTACTCGATCAACGTAGAGTGCGGATGAAAAAATTATACTGGGAAAGCTGAAGAGATAACATGAAGAACCATCGACTACACATAATTATTAAGCGCATCGCGGCTCCTGCATAAGCACATCGCTTTCCAGAGCAAAAAAAAAATTTCACTGCAAACGCCCGCTCCCAGCTACTTTCCTATGAAGACGATATTAATTATTATTAAAATTAGCTCGATAATGATGTGAAAAGTAATTGCTTCTAATACTATCGGCTACTTTCCGTGTATAAGCACCGAAAGCTAAAATGGAGCTAATGTTCGTTATTTACAGGAGTTGATATTTACTTATTGCGAACTCCCTGTGAATAAACTATAAGGTGAACGATGTTTATGTTTTATCCTAGCTTGGTAACTTTACCAAAAATATTTATGTTGATATTTCATTTAGTGGACTATCAGAAAGTACTTGATTCCATGGAGAAGATTTAGCATGTTAATTATGATGTATATCACTCTCCCTACGCACTGATGATGCCTATCATTCTCCTACAGCCACAGATGATGAATAATATTATCATCACTTATGTGTGTGATAAAAAATCATACATGACTGGTCACGTAAATGACCATAACAAATATTGATGTTCATCGTGCTCTGGTGATTAATGAGATAAATGACTTAATGAGATGACGTAGCAAAAACATTTCAAGTATAGCGTCCTGAATAAAAGACTGAAGTGCTCTGAGCAGGTGGCAGAATTTCCCATCGCTCCGCGATAAAAGCTGCAGCGCATGCACGCAGCGCTATAGGTTTTGTCAGGTTCGGAGAATGATCACCATGAAACTATTAGTTCTGTGTGTCTTGGTGGCCTCGGCAACCGGTGAGGATGGAGATAAACGAAAGAAACTCATGTGAAACATTTAAATCTTGTTGATCAGGTCACGTTAATTTTACCCCAACTCGTAAATTCATGCGTGCATTTTGTGAATAATTATCAGACTGAGTGTAGTTGCCGTAATCAGCGTACGACCACGTCCAGCAACTCAGGGACTTAGTTAGTAAGAATAAATTCACAATTATTTCGAAGGAAAATCCTTAGGAATCGACTGACGTTAATTCCGAAATATGAACCTCTCGCCATCAATATTCTTTAGTCTTTATTAAAAATAAGGAATGATTCACGAAGGTTTTCTTCGTCAAGCTATGTACTATATGCTACGTAAAATGATGATCAACTTGCTCATTCATTTTCGCTCCTCTCAATATAATGAATTAATAGACATTTTACTCAAATATTTTTTGGGAATTTTCTCATGTATCTCATAGGAAAGGCCGATAGGGTCAAACATTATTGTACGTATAGACTACTTATTCACGTGGACGCGGTAAAAATATTCTGCAATGCTAAATTCACACAAAATAACAAATTTCCTCTTTAAAACTTTAAAACATTTTCATATAAAAATGCACTGAATGCTCTAATCTAGTTATTTCTTTATTAATTTTTTCGACTTATTTCTAATTGTATAGAAGTAAAAATTCCAGCAATATGTTTGAAATTTACTTTCAGTAATGTTGAATGTTTGAATGTTGCAGCGGCGACGTCAACTTTGCAAAAATCCAACGGGAGCCAAAACAAGATAGTCGGCGGCACAGACGCTCGTCCTGGTCAATTCCCCTTCCAGTTGGGTTTTTATTACGCTGCTACCACGCCAATGCAATTCTTTTGCGGAGCTATCCTCTACCATAATGATACCATGATAACCTCCGGAGCTTGTGTCGAAGGATTCGACCACAACAAACCTGATTCACTCGTGGTGAGTGCAACTGGCTTCCATAATTCAATGTTCGATTGATGATCTTTTCACAGAAGTTTCATCTTTTAATAAACATCAATTACGAGCATTAACAGATTGAATTTCTTGTTTCAACAGTCAGCATTTATCAACTGTCCAACAACAACAAACTTAAATCTTACTAGTATGCATCGGTCAAACCAGGAGTCTTCAAGTTTCAATCGAAGTTCAACCGTCATTCTAGTTCTCATTTACTTAAATTTTCCATTACATTTCATATTCATTGCGGGAAATTCATTATGTCAAGCGCATTCATTATGTTCGACTGCAAACATGCCATAAATTGATTGGATTTGAACAGTTGATATTATGTAAATATTTTACAGATATTGCATTTCACGCGAATAAATTAATCAATCAATGATAATAAACGCATATTTCTCCCTGGTTTTAGGTTGTTGCTGGGGATCTGGCTTTGTACCTCGACGAAGAGACTGAGCAGTGGAGAACAGTCATTAAAATCATCAGGCATGAGGCATATGACTATGACACTGATCAATTTGACATTGCATTGTTGAAAATTGATCGTCCTTTCGATTTAAACGAGTATGTGTCCGGTGTGACCCTCCCTGGTAAGTTACAGAGCTTCTCTGGAAACGCTTTCGTGTCCGGATGGGGAACCTTGAGCTCAGGAGGCATTAATCCACGAAACTTGCAGTACGTAAGCGTGCCCATCGTCAGCGATGAAACTTGTCGAAAGGACTATGGAGCAAGTTTAAGTTCGAAAATTAAAGACTACATGATCTGCGCTGGTGAAGAGGACAAAGGCCCATGTACGGGAGACGGCGGCGGTCCAATGATGTGCGGTGATTATCTCTGTGGAATTACTAGTTGGGGAGTTGGATGTGGCGAGAAAGGCTACCCTGGAGTTTACACCGAAGTATCGTACTTTGTCGACTGGATTCACCAACACGAATAAGCCGTTAACCAAACTATACTTCCTGAATATACAGTAAATGAAAATACCTCATGTTCAAATTCAGTGAAGCCATCCAAATTTGTTACATACCAATTGTTCGTATAATAAAAACTAGCGGAAATTCTGAAAATATACCTAAATAGAATAAAACCTGCTTCAATTTTGAATCTGAAGTATGAAATAATTTTCAGCGCGAAACGCAGCAAGCATCCCGATTTTGTTGAAATAAACACAAAACTCGTTAGCCAATTCGATCAAGTTACTGTTCGAGTTACTGCCAATTCGAGTTATTGAAGAAAAGTCTAAATTACTTACATTAGTGACACATGTCAACCAAATCATTTTACATTAACCAAATCATTTTACATAACAAAGAAAACATTCAAGTGGTATATAGTTATGAAAGATTACGCACAAATAAATATTGAAGGTGAAAAACTTTTCTTTTGTATCTCCTTTTCCTGACCTTCACAATTAAGACATTCATCGTAATTGTGAACATGCTTTTCAATACATTTCCCGTTTAACAATTAACTGCATATTGCTCCTAGTAAATTTGATACAGACTTGTATTTGTCTTGATCTCCATGTTCCTTTGAAAGGGCTCGTTCATACAGCCAGGACTGACAGTTAACAGTTAAGCTTCCAATCGTGAAACGTAAAGTCGTTGGCATGGAGTAATTGTCAATTAGAAGAAAACACCAGCCAACTACTGTTTGTTCCTGGACCGTAGAATCAAAACTCTCCCAAGTACGTACACGTGACGACCTATTTTTCATCTGTAATTGGCTGACGAAGTTGTAGAAATAATTAATATTTACATTATACATTACATTATTTATTTTATAAAGAATCACTCATAGGCTAGTCACCTCTGTCTACCATCTATGATCTACCATACGAAATATTAAAACATTCCTTGAATATGTCTATTCAATAAGTTTAGCAAGACGAAAGTAACGCCAATCATCCACATCATGCCCTCAAGTAACAATATACAGATTGATAATGCTAAATCTGTACGTGCTTTGTTGAGTAATGACCATAAAATATCCCTCTTATATTAAAATCGTTTGTAAACGAAGCTACAGCATTCCTTAATTGGTGGTTGATGAACTCGAGATTGGCGGAGAAGTATTCTTTGCATAGTATAAAATTTCGATCGCTCTTACTTAGGAATAAAATAATTTAGATATTGTTATATGTTTCATCATCTATGGCTCTGTACTAATGCTTGTCACCGAAAACTGACTGTCAACAGCAAAATAACGTTGCTAAATCAGCATGAGCAGGCAGAAATTTCTGGCAAGTCATGCGCTCGATTACTTTTGTTGTCGATGTTAACAGTGATACTCGTCATTTTGAAGAATGAAGGTTGATAAGGGTTGAGATTGGATTCAGAAGTTACAAATGGCTGCCCCTCTTCTTAATAATTAGTCTGAATATGTATTATGTAGGTTGGAGGTAAAGAATATAGATGTTCAATATGTTTATTGATGGATATTAGAATGATGGCGCCGATCAACACCAGACGAAGGTTAATTGGTCGTTAGAATACAGAAACGACATGAACAAAATGGAATAACCACAACATCAAAAAATATTGTACATACGAATGGTAATTCAGTTATCATAAGGTGGCATTATTTAATCACAATTATCTGAATTTAATTTAAAAGGTTGCCTTGACAACTTACCCCTTAACAGTGGTTCACACCAAGATATGGCCAGAAAAATGACGCTAAAAGCACGACTGGCTAATATGTTGCCGGCTGGCGCATTCTAGGAAGAATTCACAATTTTTGAATGACCCCATTATAGAACGTCAAAATATTTAAAAAAAAATTTTACTATTCAGAAATTAGACGAATATTGTGTATGCCTGAAAATTGACATTTTTTAGCTATTATTTTAATATTGAATTCTAGTGAACATTGAAGTAAATAGTTGAATTCTAGCTTACCAGGTGACATGAAGCTACAAAAAATGGTGTTCAATGAACTTGTGGATTTGATAAAAATAATCACGATATTCACGAGAAATGATAGTGCGAGTTATGAATTCGAGTCACTACAGAACTAACCCGGCGAGAACGGAGTTCTGTAAGAGAGGATTGAATCGATAATACAATGACAATCTTAAAAGTAATGCATATCGAGAAAGTCGATATCGGTCATCCTGGTACTGAATAAGAAGAGGTTCACTTTAGACCGTGTTTCGGCAACACATACAGGATCGAGAGCGTTTGCATCAATTTCATACCAGCGAGATCAGTGTTAATTTGTCCGAGATGCGGACATTGGAAGCGAAATACAGTAAAGATTCATAATTTTATCATAGACGAGTGACGTTAAGGAAAGACCGTAGTTTAGTTTCAGTTTAGAACCGCTTATGAGAAGGTAATAGCGGATCGCGTTTGAGACAAGGTAGCACCGATAACGTAATTAGAAGACAGATAGGGGACGCGGTTAAGCAGGGCTTGCTTCAATTCGTTGAAGAATTTTCTCTCAACATGACCAAGTTAGGTTTCAATGCGAGACTTCATGTTTGCAACAGGCATATATCGAGGCGTAAAAGAGAATGCCTGGATTTAAATTTTATTCCTTGGAGAAAATTAAGGCATAATGGAACAAATAAAGTTGACGGCAGGACAACCTTTAGCACTAATTGATAGTGGGACAGGAAATCTAGCCGCACAGCATTCTTGTTTTTCTTTTTACAGATGGTTTGAGAGCAATTTCGAGATTTTTGAGTAGGTGCCTCGCTTGAGTTTGATAGCAATTGCTTGCGGCAAGGTTTAATCGGATGCTTATAGCTTCGTGCTTCAACACCAATGTAGTCAGAATCGCTAGCTAACAAATTCAATAAGAACATGTTGATCATAAGAGCAGAAGTTGTGATCAGGAGATATTAACATCTTTGGCTTTGCTGGTTTTGTGGCAACTTTGAGAAGCAACAATAAAGCATATGCCGCCAAGGAGCAGAAATCGTGATGGTAGAGAGGTACACATCTGATGCGACTTAACTCAAAGTGGTCTGTAGCGAGAAGCAGTTTCACTTTCACTCGCCATTTAATAAATAATGACAATTAAACACTTAAACAAATGCTTCAGAGTAATTTTCACAGTTAAGAAGCTTTCAGAGTCAATTTCCACGTTTAGCAGCACGTTTGCACACAATGTATTAGCAATAGAATTTATGGGATTGGCAATGCTGCGAGAAAATATTAATGCACAGTATTCACTGGAGGAATGTTGGTGACATTGGTCTCAGTACACAAAAAAATCCACACAGTTTCACTGAAATTTTTTGTATTGGTTTTATTAGGTGTTTGAGAATTTGAGGTTCTTTTGAGAATTTGCACAACTTTCGAGAATTTGCACAACTTTCGAGAATTTGAGGTTCTGATGATCCACGTGCTGATCTTGTCTGGGCAGGACACCCCAAATAAAAATTAAGAGTGGAGCACTATGACCATTAGGAGGACCAGGCGGATTATTGGTGGCGTACTGATGAGTGGCCCCTTCAGCCATCACACGACCGTAAAACACCAATAAATCGAGAAGATGTGTGAGTGGAGGTGAAGTTTATTGATGATTATGAAATATTATTTCGAGTTTGAGCGCTATTCAGGATAAATATGAATGATATGTACTCTCTAATTGCGGGAGTTTCGTTTCTTTCCTTCTACGCCGTTTATTATATTATTTTCTTCTTGAAAAGTTGAAATGATGATGGTGGGGGTAATGATGCTGGTAGTGTTGATAATGATAAAGGTGGTGAGTTATTCGAGATTCTGAGGGTTGTCGGCAGGTCTTCAGTCTCGTCTCTACTGTGTGTCACTCTCGGTCAGTGGTATCTGTCCGTAAACGTAATTGGGCCCATGCGCCATGGTCGTGGTTACTGACACATGCCGAGCTGAAGAAGTGGGCCCATCAAACCGATTCGACACTTCAGCGAACTCGCGTGCGAACTCGCCTGCGAGCTCGAACTTTATTTTCAACTCTGGCACTCATAACTCCTTCAATTATGAACGGATTTTATTCAAATTTGAAACGTAAGTAGATAATATCAGTACGCTGCGGAGAGTATTTTTTTCAAATTTTTTCATCGATAATTTTTTTTTAATACGGAAAACCTAACTTAATTTTCAACTCTGGCACGCATAACTCCTTCAATTATGAACGGATTTTATTCAAATTTGAAATATAAGTAGATAATATCAGTACGCTGCGGAGGGTATTTTTTTCAAATTTTTTCATCGATAATTTTTTTTAATACGGAAAACCTAACTTAATTTTCAACTCTGGCACGCAAATCCGTCCATTATTGACGGAGTTATGCGTGCCAGAGTTGAAAATTAAGTTAGGTTTTCCATTCGAGCTCGCAGGCGAGTTCGCACGCGAGTTCGCTGAAGTGTCGGACCGGTGCCCATCAAAGTGTATTGGATGATGGTGTGGATTGTGCGATTGATGGTTACGTGTACAGGGGCAAGGGACCTAATGCGTGTTTTTTGGAGCTTCTGAATAGCCGGTTCTGCCTTGCTAAGGCATCTGGGGAGAATGCTAGTTGATTGAAGAGTTAGGGATAATATGTTTTGATGGTGGTCCACGTTTACCGTGCTAGTTGGTGAAGGGCTGTGTTTTTGTGGAAATATCACTTTGTTCGTTTAGTCTTTAGTGTTTGGGTACATAATAAGTAGGACCTGTGTGTGTGTATTGAATGGCAGGGCTGTGTTTCGGGTTGTCTGCAGTTTGGATATGGATGATATCAAAAATGTGTGATTACCTGTTCTGATGGACGTGGTTCTGCCTGAAAGGTAGTCTGTAAGTATTTTAGTAAAGGACGGGTGTATAGGTTCATATTTGCATGATTTCCTATTGTAATCCGGTGTGCCTTGTCGAAAGCTTTGGTTACATCACAGAACACGTTGTTAAAGGTGTGATTTATGCTACATAATTCATGCTAGGATACTTTATTTTACATTTTTGCAGAAATCTAAAAAATTAAATAAATGAATTCGTGCATTATATCCCTGAATTAAAATCATTTCGACAGAAACTCCGATGTTCGCGATTGTCATCCGGTAATGATTGAATGCTTTCAGCGGTGCCGTCAACAAACTCACAGTTAAGGAGTGGCCACAACAAGATAGTTGGGGGCGAAAACGCACGATCTGGTAAGTTTCCCTACCAGATGGGTTTATATGACGCGTCTTTCATCCCCGATACATTCCTATGCGGGGATATTGTCTACACTCCTGATACTCTGATCACCGCTACACACTGTGTCAGATACTTCGTATCGACCACGACAATCTTTGGAACCTGGTAGTACGTACAATTGTTTTACATTCTACAGTCGTCGCTTAATAACCTACTTGGTTGACGGGAGTAAGAGCAGGTAATGTAGAGCAGGTAACTATGCGATTGCTACAACAAATATCTGGTGATGAATTTACGCTAAAGATAAAGAAACACGGATAATTTTTTTCATGATAAAAACCCGTGTATGTTAATCCAAATTTTAATCGCACCTTCACTACTAAAAGTTTGACCTTCCTATCAGTTCTCGTATACCGCGTTCCGCTCTTGTATACCCAAACGAAATTAGTACAATCCTGCCTAAATGCTTGGTTTTAATTTCCACTAGCATTCAAGGTTCAAGTTGTAGGAAAATCGAACCTCAAATGATAATTATTCGCTCTTGAAGCACACTTATTAAGATATGAAAATCCCAAATCATTGATCCTCACATCAATCGTAAACGAGATTATACACTGGTCGAATTGTTTAGATTCAGCGAGAAATAACGGTTCATATCTTGATCGATACTTCTATCGGATGATAAAAAAAACTTTAATTCGTATTGGTCGCAATCAATCCATAGCTATTACAGTTGTGGCATCGGAATTTTAATTCATTTCACATTCGCTATAATAAAATTTATTTTGTACAATTTCAGATTGTGGCTGGATATCTCAAATTGCAATACGACGAAGTGATAAGACAATCAAGAAGCGTAGCTCAGATCCTCGCGCACGAGAGTTACAACGTTAACACAGCTGAGAACGATATCGCCCTGTTAAAAAGTGATTCGCCTGTTGAATTTAACACGTATGTGTCCGGGGTGACCGTACCTTCTCAGGGACAGAACTTCACTGGAAATGCTTTCGTTTCTGGTTGGTAACCTTGAGTCCAAGAGGCAGCAATCCAGTCACCTTGCGGTATGTCAGCGTGCCCATCGTCGACGACGAAAATTGTAGGAGCTTAAATGGAGCTTCAATTATTGCTGACTCGATGATCTGCGCTGGTGAAAAAGGGCAAGAGGAAATGTACTGGAGACGGTGGCGGTCCCATGACGTGCGGGGACTATCTCTGCGGAATTACCTTTTTTGGATTTGACTGCAACAGGTTTGGGTAACCCGGAGTGTACACCGAAGTTTGTACACTCCGGGGTATCGACAAAGTACAATACCGAAGTGTCGTACTTTGTCGACTGAATCTTCTCTAACGCATAATCCGCGGTGTAAACTGAAATTGCCGAGAAAGCAAAACGGCGCCCCCTGCGTGTTCTAATTATATCGAAGGTGATGAAATTTAACTCATAAATTCTCGAAGGCCAGCCGGGACGTTGGAAGTGTCCGGTGATCTTCTATCACCATCTAGGTTATCATACGTCACTCTCTTCCCAAATAAAAATTAAGGGTGGTGCACCGATGATTATAGGTGGCAATAGCAGTTTATAGGTGGCGTAACTGTGGGTGGCCAGATCTGTCAGAAATCGAAAATAAAACATCAATAAATCGAGAGGATGGCGAGTATAGGTGACAGTCATCGATGAGTCATTGATGAAGTATAGGGTCTGAATAATCGGTAGCGCATTGCAGGCAAATCTCTTTTAAGCCACTGAAAACCGTTTGCCTACACTCTGCACGAAGGTATTTGCCACTGTAATTTATCCAATATAGAAACGTGTTATTGCGTTGCGGGTCATTCGAGATCAAGACGATACCATGACTTCGTTCTGTGTGCTTGGCTTTTAAGATTAAGTTGTGTCAAGAAAATTTTACGTGAATTCGGTAGGTACCAATAAAACTGACAGACAGAAGCAAGGATTTCACAAAATTTTCAAGCCAAAGTAAAGCTACTGTCCATGCATCAGACTGTTCCTGATATAAATTGTCCGAGGAACAATGGAAAATTTTGCTGCAATAAATACAGTTTTTCCATTGATGACAGCCAATCCAATTTCTCATGTTCACCTGAAATAATGCGTAAATTTATTGTGAATTTTGCGTATGCGCCAACTGGCTGTGTTGGAAATATTACGATCAATTGAGACTAATTATATAATTATTGCTTCATTAAGTATAAATTGTATGGGTCATTTAAGTGTGTTCCATAATATTTACAATTTTCTCAAGTTGCCCCATTTATCTAAATTCAAAAGCCACGTTGACGTAGTCGACAGCGGCTCGGCATCTTTGTAAAGCACAGCGGAGACATCAAGCGCAGCGAGAGATTAGAGTCCAGTAAGCACACGTTCATACCGGTTGGTGGGTTGACGCGCGGGTTGACTTGACGCGCGTCGGCGTTTAGCTTCCTACTAATCTTTACCTCGTCCTGCTTGAAACATGCGCTTTACGGGTGATTTTCTCGTCACAAAAGTATCCTTTTTACGCAAAGGATACGAGTAAAAATTCGGTTTTAAATCCTGACTTTGATAGTGAAATTTATAATACAGTCAGATAATTATTTTGATTTTAAATCTAAATTTCTAATAAAGTGGCCCCGGTATCTTTCCTAAGCAAAAGATTAAAGATTAGGCTAGAGAAAAATAGTGACTAGAAGTGGTGCATGTATTTCACGCCTGACATTTCAAAATAATCATGTAATATCAATTCCTTATATCACATAAGAATATTCTTGGTGATAATATATCGAATCAAACCGCAGTGGCAATTGGTGTAATGTTCCCATGACGAAACTTCGATACTTATTAAGCGAAACTTCGATACTTATTCCCGTAGCCTTTACTCTGAGCTGAACAATCGTTCGTTATGGATAAATGAAGCTTCTTTTAGCAGCTGTTTAATCAAATCTGGCAGCATGTTTAAATAAAATTGTAGATGGATGGAATTGTAGATGGATCTAATCATCACGGTGGTAGCATTAACTTCTCCCATTTGATGAAATTAATATTTGCGATACTTCAGTTAAATCTTTCAAAATTGCCCGACTGCCGTGTAGGCGTGTACTCTCCGATGGCTCAACGGTAGAGGCTCGGCTTCGCGTGGGGGAGATCGGAGTTCGAATCCTGCAGGCAGGGAGTTTCTTCAAGTCGATTTCTCACGAGGTATGTGTATGGTACTCTGATAATTTGTTCCTGATACATGTCTGACATTGTTACTTGTACTGTCATGGTAGATTAGCACACGGAGCCCTTAGAATGGTGATTGAATGAAGCAATATCAGTAAATGCAGAAGCATCGGATTTGAAATTAAAGGAAAAATTTTTATTGACTTCATTTTAAAGGTGGCCATCGGTGACTCACTGATGCGCCACCGGTGCCAATGGGTAGTTATTTGCGGAAGAAGAGCTTTACGGGTAGGGGGGCCATCGGCAGGTTATAGGTGTGGGATAGGTGGTGCACGCCACCCTTAATTCACTGTATAAATCATAG
>NW_025931723.1:0-4220 GCF_000764305.2 Hyalella azteca | reverse complement strand
CACAGCATATTAATGTGTTCCACTATGACACGCTGAAAACACATTATTGTCACGACACTCAATATCACAACTACATTGTCCCGAAACACTAAGAGCATGAGTATATATCAGGACAAGCTTAAATCACAACCATATCGCTAATATATCTGCACGAAACACTATATCGACTATATCTTCTCGGTATCGCAAAAGAAACACTTTCATCATATGCCTTCATTGTCATCAGACACTATAGTAACACGGCAATATCGCCTCGAAATGGTTTCTTGATCACGAAACACGGTTAGAAACTTTACGGGCTGGACATATAAAGAACTTAGCATTTGAAGGGTCGTAATTATCGTCTGAGAAAATCAATGGCCGTTTTTTCCATGTGGATTTTGTACGTCTTCATGTCTCGATTATCTTCTCAGAATTCAGAAGTATTCTTGATTATCTTAATTAAACGAATCTAATACTATAACTAATTTTACTCCATGAATATGATGAATAACGCAGAAGAATACCACAAATCAATTATTTTTTCCTCTATCTATTGATTACAATAAATTTTTGCATAGATTCCAAGAGCTCGCTTCGTAGACCGGAAGAAGAAACACCAGAATTAATGTTGCGGGAGTTGTTAATTAACAGAAAAATCGAATTAATCCGATGAGTGTAAGAATCAAAGGTTAACTTGCATTACGTGCGTGTGCTCCAATACGTAAACCATAATAATCTATTCGATAATTGCACATGCAATAACGATCTAGCTCCAGCTGGAAAGGTTTAACTGCTTCCTTGATTCAAGTGCTCGCATCAAAAGTACTTTTTGAGTAATTAATTGGGCAACTCAATTTCAACTCAGAAATATCATTCTTATATGGTTACCTGCTTCAGCTCTTTAGAATTAAAATATGAAAGAAAAAAGATCAAAAGTTCTGTAAAAAACGGTTTCCGTGAAACATTAATATTGCTCAGTGCGCCATGTATTTGTCCTGCGTGCCCGAATGAGCCCGGTCCGTAACATGATCACGTTTCGCTCAATTCCCAAAGACTTCACTTTACGCAACAGCCGCTCATGCGGAACACTGTCAAATGCTTTGGCAAAATCGAGGTACAATGCATCCACTGGCTCCCTTTCGTCCAGCAGGCGAGTCCAATCGTTCAACGTAGATAATAAGTTAGTGGTGCAGGATCTGCCGGCAATAAAACCATGTTGACAATCTGATAGGAGATGGTGAGCAGTCAAGTGATCGATAATCCAATCCCTTACTACAGATTCCATTAGCTTACAAATAACACATGTCAGACTGACAGGGCGACAGTTGCCGGGGTTCCTTTTGTCAACTTTTTTGAACAATGGTGTTGCTTGAGCTTCTTTCCAATCGGACGGCAAAGTTCCTTCGTTCAAGGTTTTTGAAAGAATACTGTCAATGGGCCGGCCAGAACGGTTGCTATTTCTTTGAGCAATCTGGGATGAAAGCCGTCTGGTCCACATGGCTTGTTGGGATTTAGAGCTACCCGACGCTTGAGAACCTCTTCTTCGTGTATTGCAAACCCTGTAAACTTCGAGCCGACTGGGCGCTCCTCAATATCTGGAATACTGTTCAAGTCCTCATCTGTGAACACACTGCTGAAGAACTGATTAAGAACGTTTGCCTTGCCCTCATCAGAATAAATCTTTCGTTGGTCTACTTTCAAATCAGATATACCGTTGTAAGCACGACTGCTATGCCTGCCACTCTTACGTCAGCGCCAGTCAGACAACCAAACTTTAACCGTGCAGGGAAGTGAACTTGGAGGACTTCTGACACTTTATTGGTAACAAAGGCACTAGTGGATAAGGTAAAACGTGGTAAATGGAACAGTGAAAACTCAAACTGAACTCAAAATAAACCCGGAATGAACTCAAAAACCCAGCGGATGGCTCGTACTGAACCTATTGTTCGTAGTTAACCAATAAGATTCTGCAAACAAAAATAATAAATAAACTTAAGATATGGCTCAAGTAACCAAGTTGCTCGTTTTCTGTGATTATGTACTTTTCTTCGTTGTATCATCGGGTTTGGTTCCAGAGTGAAATCTAAGTCTTATGAATTGGGTCATTTTCGGAGAATTACCAATTTTTAAGAGGATAAATTTCCGAACTTTGACTTTCCATTGACCATGGCAATGTAAGGAAGGTCACAAGTTCCAAATGGAATTTCGACCGTAGCAATTGATCTATTCTTCTTTACCATCACTGTAGGCAGAAATATAGACTCGTGCATATCAGTTCTATACACCGTACATACGAGTGACGTGTCGTAAGATAACGAGTCGTTAGCAAATTACCCTGGATTTGAATGCACGCGGGTGTCACCTCGCCCTGAATTACATTACCACGAACAATTAATTACATTATATGTACTTCGTACCTGGAAACACATGAATTAGCTACCATGTTGAATTTGCGCTATGTTAAAATTGTTACTTCTGAGCCCTGTAGATACACTAGGCTGTTTTTGGCAAATATTTTGTGAGAACTTTGAAGAATTATTTAAGTGGTTATTGCGGAAGAATTCTTAACAGTATATGTGATTAATTAGTAATGGCGAACATGAGAGAAGGTTCAATACTGGTTAATTAAGGTTAGATAATGTTTTACTCTGCCGTATGTGAAAATGTTTGGTACCCGCAAATAGCCGCAATAGGTACAGGAATGTTTGGTACGGGTGAATGTGTTTGAATGTTTCGTACATGGAAAATTTGGGATAATATTGTGCTTAAGACCTTAAGATCACCCCAGGTAACATACCCAGAGTGTTTAGGGACACACACCCAAGGCCATGCTGAAAGCACCACCTTTTGACGGCGACTATGCGCCGTCCACTAGCGACACCGAGACTTTAACTGAACTTCCCGGGGCTCGAACCCACGCCTAGCTCCTCCATCTCGGTGCCGCTCGACCGTCGTCACTGCGCATACAGCGGCCCAAAAACCACTGCGCAACAGTGACGAGAATGTTGTTGAATATCTGAGAATGTTGCTTGTTGAGTGCTAGTGAATGTTGATTGTTGAAGGTTTTGTTTTGGCAATGTGGAAGGATGTCGAGTGCTGGTGAATATTAGAGATTGTTTTGTTTGGGCAATGTGGGAGAATCTGGCATTCGGGTAAATATTAGAGATTGTTGGGGGTAATGTAGAAAGTGGGATTGAAAGTAGCATCAACTGAAATTGTTCGTGTTTCCTTGCCGTTTGCTTATTTGTGTCACGGTGATACATTTTTTATGTTTCCGTCTAGTCTCCACATATACAGGGTGAACCAGAATTAAGTAACCCTTTTAATTTATTAATAAATAAAAAACTAAGAACGTTATGAATTTGAAACTTGTTTTATTTAAAAGAAGAACATTTTTATGGTAATATTGTATACTAGTTTTTAAATATAATATATTTTAAATGCCCACCACAATTGTTTTGACAAAATAGGGTTGCTCTTCGTTGCTTTCATAACCTTCATTAGTAATTTCCCGGTATCCGCAAATTTTTGATAAAGAGATTTAATTGTTTTTTTTTGAAGGACTGATTCTTGTTTTGAAATGGATCCTGTAATCACGTTGAACTTCTGTTATTGACATCGTCCTGATGTAGGTTTGCAGAATTTTCGTTCTTTCTTCTTTGCTGTAGCGAATCATGATGAAAATTTAAGGCTTGATAATTAAACACAAATTTAGCAAGCTATACAGGATAATGACGTAACTATTATACAATATTACCATAAAAATGTTCTTCTTTTAAATAAAACAAGTTTCAACTTCATAACGTTCTTACTTTTTTATTTATTAACAAATTAAAAGGGTTACTTAATTCTGGTTCACCCTGTATAAAGCGTACAGTGATTCAAATGCCCACTCCCTTTCCCCCATTATATGGGGAATCCCCATTATATGGGGGATCAATTGACCCCTCCCTTCCCCCAATTGTTATTCGGCATCAAATTCCCCCTCCCTTACCCCCCAATTGAGGGAAAGGGAGGGGGCATTTTTAATGCACTTTTCAGACTCGGCCGTGTCTATGCCGAAGCTATCTGGTGCCAAATGCGCGCGCTCCACGAACGCCGTAAGCACGCTCGGTCTGTGACAGGAATCAAATCGGACGCTTTCTTCGCTCGTACAACGGGAGCGTAAAACGAACATAGAGCCGCTAATTCACGCGATGAGCGAGCTAAAGGCGTCTTTAATTCTGAAGCCGACCACC
>NW_025931722.1:0-1809 GCF_000764305.2 Hyalella azteca | reverse complement strand
TGGACTGTCTTGAAATACGTTTGAATACGATATTTCCTGCTGTAATCTTGAACACAAGTAAAAGTTTTTAACATTGTAACATCGTCACATTTTGGAACGTTTTGAAACCTTTGTGATAATAATGGGGCTAGAATCAACCAACGAGTGGATGGACAGAAACTTTTTTTCGGAGTTATGCATGTTAACGGATAGACAGGCAGATCCCCCGTCTGAGTTCTGATAGCGAACGGATAGATGGACGGATCCTATTTGTCTGAGTAATGCAAGCTAACGTATAGACAGGCAGATACTGTCTAAGTAATGCAAGTTAACGTATAGACGGGCAGATTCTGTCTGAGTAATGCAAGCTAACGTATAGACGGGCAGATTCTGTCTGAGTAATGCAAGCTAACGTATAGACGGGCAGATACTGTCTGAGTAATGCAAGCTAACGTATAGATGAATGGATCATATATCTGAATTCCGAAACCCATCGGATATACAGGCGAGTCGTATGTCTGAGTAGTGCAAAATAACGGTTAGTCGGACAGATAGTCTGTCTGAGTTCCGAAAGCTGATGTATAGACGAGCGAATCCTATGTCTGAGTAGTGCAAATTAACGTACAGATGGACAGATCCTCTGAGTTCCGAAAGCTAACGTTTAGACGGGCGAATCCTATGTCTACGTAGTGCTAGATATCGGTTCGACGGGTGCATGATGTTTGAGGCCTGCAAGCTGGGCGATAATCAGACGATAACCTATTTCATATCAGCACAACCTGCAACCTGACGGCCTAGACAACAGACATTTATGCTCTTTTTGCAACAGTTTGCATCGTGCAACCAGAGACTATTTCAACTCCATGCAGCCTGACGGCCATTGTTCACTGCGTCCATCTTCATGGAGTGGAAGCGCCGCCCTGCTGCACTATGCACTGAGGGTAGGAAGAAGCCTTAGTTATATTGTAAAAGTGTACGTCTTTCTGCAGCGAGCGCTGGAAGACCTTCAAAGTATGAGAGACCCACGACGTACACGACTGCCAGCCACTGCGATCCCCTTGATGCAGCCGCCGCACCGACAGCCTCGTCACACAAGCCGCGTCGCTGGCAAAAAGGAAAATACAGTTTTAGGTGGCGAACATTTGATCGCTCGGTACGGTAGTGTACAGAATATATCTATGGTGTTTGATAGTCTAATTGGAGATCATTGGCAAACTGGAGACAGCTGATCGATTATAAATAACTGGAGACAGCTGATCGATTATAAAGCATAAAGTTATTCACTAACCAACACCAGGGGCCACGGCTATAAACTAAAAAAACTGCGCTGCAACTTCTCCACGCGACAAAATTTCTTCTCGATTCGAATTACCGACATGTGGAACAGCCTCCCCGATGACATCGTTGGCGCTCCAAGTATGAACGCGTTCAAGAACAGACTAGATAAAGCTATGGAAAAATATATGTTCAGATTTGAAATGCCTAGCACCATATCGAACCCGGTGGAAGTCGAGTAGCTACTTCAAACTTTCATCAGTCGTGAAAAGATACGGTCAAATGACACGATTTTAGATCTTCTGTGAACAAGGCACGAAATAGAAAGAATCGGCGACAGGCCACATCAGGCCTACACTTCAGCGCCGAGATCAATATGTTATGTTATGTTATGTTATGAGTGAATCAAAAAGCAATGTAGTAGAAAAAACGTAGCAATAGTCAAATATTTGTACATTTTGACACTGCTCTGATCGACTGCACGTCATCATAAAATCAATAGTTAGAGCAGGAATACCCCAAAACTGATGACACAGACAACTGGATATGAATTGA
>NW_025931721.1:70094-86320 GCF_000764305.2 Hyalella azteca | reverse complement strand
TAATACTGAATTGCGTAAATCGTGCCTATTTGTTTTTATTGAGTAGATATTGTCGGCAGCCAACTACTTGAGGTTACTGAAATTGAAGTAGTGATTTGAGGTTCAATGGCCACTGCCAGCTACTGTGAAAATTCTGCGATTTCAAGAATCGGCGACTGGCCAAGCATGGACCAAGCTACAACGCATACACCAGATATTATTAAATTTTAATATATCATATTATAAAGGCTTATGGTATGCCTTTTCATTTGCAAAAATTCCATAAACTGGTATCATTTCGCCTTCGAAACGTAAAGTCAATGCCTATATTGAGTGCGCACGCGTAATATCGCATGAAATTAGCGATAGTTTATCCAAACAGCAATGCACTTTTTGCCCCTTGTGTAGGTAGGTCATCCAGACCCAGTTTGTGCCTAATTATGACTAATTAATTATAACTAAAAAATTTAAAAGTAAAGAAAAGTCCACAAAAATTCATATCTTTATAGAAAACGTTTCGGAGACCAGCTCCATCGTCAGTTCGAAAATTCTAGAACACAGATAAATCAGTGATTAGTACAAGTCAAGAATACAACGAAATGCGTGTACATGCTTCAGCGTAATACAATATTGGCAGCGCATGTAAACGCTGAGAAAAATTACTGGGAGTTTGACCAAAGAGTGATACAAGTACCACCTACCAGAGCCACGACGCTGGTAGAGTTGGCAGGTAGCTGGTAGTGCCAACCACCCTCCCCACATGGCACCACCGGGGCTACGGTGTCACTACCTTCACCTATACGTGACCAATAAGGTGACATATATAAAGAGTTATTTTTACATTTTTAGTTAATAGGATTCTTGTTATTATTGTTTGTTGTCGAACAATATTATAAGAAAAGACTAGGTCCCACCATGCTGCTTCTATTTTCTAAGTTTGGTTTCGTCAATAAGACCTAAAATGATATTTATATCAAGTAAAATGAGTGAAAACGTGAATAGGAAGTTAAAACAATACGAATCTGAGGTAATGTTTTATAACACTTAAAACACTGTATAGAAATTAACTTAGTATTCCCACCGATAGGGGGAGCGGTAGACGAGTTGATTATTCCAAGTGAAGTGAGACGCTCGGTGTAGTTGCTGTCTCTTATACACATCTAGATGTGTATAAGAGACAGNACCTTCTTAAGCTCCTCGTCGAAATCCATAGCGTCTTTTTTTATGAAACAGGCGACAAAACCCGTGATTAATGGCTGGATTTTATGTTTATACTAACTCGATTAATGTTCGGGAAATGCATTTGCTTCTATTTTTAGCGAATCGAACATTATATTATATATTTTTTTTGTCATTGCTTAATAATGCCTAATACTGAATTGCGTAAATCGTGCCTATTTGTTTTTATTGAGTAGATATTGTCGGCAGCCAACTACTTGAGGTTACTGAAATTGAAGTAGTGATATGAGGTTCAATGGCCACTGCCAGCTACTGTGAAAATTCTGCGATTTCAAGAATCGGCGACATGGCCAAGCATGGACCAAGCTACAACGCATACACCAGATATTATTAAATTTTAATATATCATATTATAAAGGCTTATGGTATGCCTTTTCATTTGCAAAAATTCCATAAACTGGTATCATTTCGCCTTCGAAACGTAAAGTCAATGCCTATATTGAGTGCGCACGCGTAATATCGCATGAAATTAGCGATAGTTTATCCAAACAGCAATGCACTTTTTGCCCCTTGTGTAGGTAGGTCATCCAGACCCAGTTTGTGCCTAATTATGACTAATTAATTATAACTAAAAAATTTAAAAGTAAAGAAAAGTCCACAAAAATTCATATCTTTATAGAAAACGTTTCGGAGACCAGCTCCATCGTCAGTTCGTAGAATCTAGAATCTACGAACTGACGATGGAGCTGGTCTCCGAAACGTTTTCTATAAAGATATGAATTTTTGTGGACTTTTCTTTGCTTTTAAATTCTTAGTTAATTTACGATTTAAGCAAACAAGTGATATAAATTGACTAAAAAATGAATAATTATTTTTTATATAACGACTAATGACTAATTATTTTTTATGCATATAAGCGTAAGAGACAGGATCATACTTGCCTACAGGCTAGCCAGGGAAAAGTTCTTACTCATGGCTAAATTATGCCTATCCTGATATTAATAATTAATTTAGAAATCTTTTTGTATCTTCTAAATTTCAAAATATGTTTAGCGGAATGAATGCTCATTATTTCTTAATATATGTTCAAATATTTGACTGATACACTGCATTGCTTACACTGCTCACTATTTTCGCCCATCATTTTGCGATAGTCAATTATAGTTACTCCATGATAATGAAAATGTTAGAGGCCACCCCTTATTTCCTTCCGGCATACAGTAATTCATCCTGGAATAATTATCAAACAATTGAAACTGAGCGACATGAAATAAAGAGAAAGCTGAAACCTTTACGATCTCCAAGTAGACTTGATCTCATGTACTAATTTTGTCAACACGAGTACCGTAATGTAATTGATGTTGTTAAGTGATAATTGCCAATTCTGTCATCCCGATATAATGTTTTTTTTGCCATTGATCAATTTTCAAAGACCACTCGGGCATATCTTGTATTATTTTTTTTTGTACAAATCAATTTTCCCCTGAGGAATTCAAAGTCATTTATAGGCAAGTAATTTATTTCTAGCTGAATTACCTACCAAGCTTACTGAGGTATCCGGAATTACTTAACGTCTATTTTAATAATCTGCCTCCGAGCGATTGCATATACCACTTTGATGACATTTTTTAATTAAATCCGCTCTTATATCTTCATTAAAAATATCTGTTGTCAAATTTTCATGTTCGGTTTTAAATTGATCTGTAAAGTGAATTGAATTGAGGTAAAACGGAGGTAAATGGTTTTAAGAAATGTTATGTTGACTAAAAATAAATCTATATTCTATGAGCATTGAAAGTAATCATAAAAGCTTTAACGAAAACAGGATATGCAAGATATTTGCAAGTTTTTCTGACCAGTTCTTGCGCTAGAAAATTGCATGTCTTATCTTGCCATCTTTAATCTATTTTGCTATTGTTTTGCAGCGTCGGTAAATAGCTTAGGCTGGCTTGAGGCGGGGAATTTTTTTTCCTTATTTACCTGCCTTTAAAAAAACTAGATACATTTTATGTGTCATGTGTGTGCATAGGTCAAGTATTACGGATTTGTGTTTGTGTGATGTGTCATGTGTGTGCATAGGTTAAGTATTACGGATACCTGTATGTTTGTGTGCCTGTGTTATTCAGCGATATCTTGACATGGCGCAAGGAATTGGATAAAACTATGCAGATCACATGACTGTACGCGTGAGTGTACATTGACTGATAAGGACGCAATAAGTTCAAATTTGATTTGAACTGTTCAACTTATAACATGAACTCATCTTACAACTGCTCATATTTTTCAACTTACAACTTCCCAACTTACAACTTCCCAACTTACAACTTCTCAACTCGCAACTTCTCAACTTACAACTTCTCAACTTACAACTTCTCAACTCGCAACTTCTCAAACTTACAACTTCCCAACTTACAACATTTAGTTAAGTGTTGAATTAATGTTCTTTTATTAATGTATTTAGCACTTGTTGGTCTACTTTAAATTGAAAGCTTTAATCTTTTACCAACGCTATGTCCCGATCGCTTCCAGCAACGTCCCAATGTAACCCAACACTGCGGCTCAGATGGTTGGTTCCCACGCTACACACGCATATAAATAAATTTATTTACTTACAATGAATAAAAAAACTTGTTTGACGCCTTGCTCAGATTGCGAATAGATTGCTTTACTTTTAACTTATCAAGAACTTCAATGAATAAGAAGCAAGCATGGTGTCTTCTTTGATTACAGAACTTATGATGCATGTAAAATTGCTTGAATGCTAATATGAGATAGAACAGACGAATAAAAATCGACTGGACTTTGTTGAAAATAAAAACAGGTTTTAAGAGCTCGAATCGGTCTAGACAAAACTATCATGAGACAAGCTTCAAAGTATAATAAATAAAAAAAAACGTTTTCTTAGGTAATATTTTTGATATAAGCTGCTTGAATGGAGCTAAAATGCACGTTTTTATCCTGCATAGATGGCATAGTAATTGCAGGCTTTTCTTACATAAAGCAACCAAAAATTTAACCTCTTTTTGAGACCTTTTTTTTTTTTGCCAGGTAAGAATTTCATGAAATCGTATCACTAAGAAAAATGAATGGGTCACATTGTTCAAATAGTGACACACTTTCATACCCACAGCGCGGGCAGATAAAGCGAACACTGCAGTACTGATACGCTCATTTACCGAGCCAAACTGGGTCACGATAACCCACACAAGAGCCAAAAGAACATCACTAATTGGACAAAATTTCACTCATTTCTCTGAGTGTATCTTATCACACTCATCGGCATAGCGTTCCTCAAGCAGCAATAAATGTTACTCATGATCGCATTACATTGATTCAAGAGACGGCTGCTCATGATATTTTAACTGATATATTTTAACTGTTATATTTTGTCTGATATATTTTAAATGCTATATTTTAACCGCTATATTTAACTGCTATATTTTAACTGATATATCTTAACTGATGTATTTTAATTACTATATATTAATCGCTATGTTTTATCCGCTATATTTTAACTGCTATATTTTAACTGATAAAATTTAACTGCTATATCTCGTATCGCGGGAATGAATAACTTTTGACGGGAAATTCAATTTCCAGTAGAATGGTGACTCTGAGAACGGGTTATCGTTTACATGCCTTTATTATTTTAATTTTATTTCATTAACTTGATTTTCTTATTTTCATCTTATGTAGTGCAATAATTCATGTAATTATATATAGATATATATAATCAATCATATTCATCACCAGTCTAATCGCTTGGTGAGTTAGGCCTCTACTTTCTTCGTGTATTTTAATTTTAATTTGAAAACTTTAGGCGGAATATTATCATTTGTTTGCCGCATTATGCAGTTAATGGGAAGTATAGTAACGGGCATAAAACTTGTTAATTACTTGCCATTTAAATTTTAAAATAGTCTCATTGGACCACAAACTGCCTGTGTTGCCGGTATTTTCATCGCTAATAGACGAAAATGTTTTCATGTGCACGTACAATTCGAAAAATTAATGGTCGTATTGTCCAAAAAATGATACACTTTTTTACCCACAGCACAAGCAGAGAGCAGACGTAGCACTGACTATTGCAAGACAAACTCCATACTTTCAAAACTCGCTAAGTGAACGTATAAGTACTTACGCTCTATTTTCTTGTCTATGATTGGTGGATTTTGCTTGAAAGGCCGTCAATGATTGGCTGATGAACTTTCAAGTATCAAGAGCGTTGTTATTGCACGCCATTCATAAGGTAATTAAGAAAAATAATGATGTAATTATCTTGCATTGTGTGAACTATGAGAAGTTTCTCTACCCATTTACCCACTGACTCATATGAGGCTCACAATATCTACCTTTCTACCTCTCACTAATGAGCCACATTCATCATGTCCGCCTCATACGACATCTTGGCATAATTGCTTTAGACTATAGTTGGTAAAATTATATCATAAAATTATCGGTGGGTTGTCAGCGGCCGGCCGGTGGCTAATCGATGGCCGGTTAAAAAATACTTTCTGAACGGAAAAGTTTTCGAAGAAGGCCAACAATGAGCAGACACTGAGGGAAATGGCGCGACCTTGTACAAAAGCGATAAGCTTTCGCTCTCTGCTCATACTGCGGGTAAGAAAGAGTATCACTATTCGGTCAATGTGACCCATTGATATTTCTGAGTATACGCATTGCTGATATGCCGATAAGCGGCCACGAGGCCTCCTTTTGTTCGCCCCTGCACTGGTAATTAGTTCACTGAGATTTTTAATTCGTATTCAACGTGTGTAATTTATATTCATGTACCTAATGTTAACGTATTTTTGTTTATGTTTGTCGTTCAACCAATATTTTACGACGATAATCTCGTATTCATCAAAAAAGAACTGAACATTCCACACATAATTGGTCTCATAATCAACTTTCTTACAGCGCCATAAGCTTCAAAACCTCGCTGCCTCTCAATTTTACTTATAATTCTAGGTAGGCAGCTGAAATACGGTTGTTTTTTAGGGCAAAATTACGAACTTTTTGCGTTGAAAAACTAACACGACGCTGCGCAGTGTGATTGCTACTTTCCTAGCGGGATTGTCATCTCGAAGCGCACGTCACCTGCTGCACTAATATTACCCTACCGCTCTATAATTACCCTAAAATGTATTTTTCCCCTTTCACACACAATACTAGCTTTATTTTACAACGCACTTTCGTGCTGTATCAAAATCGCCAGTTTTACTAACGGTTCAGTTCGTTTGGTTTTTAGCCTAAGAAACAAGACTGCAGTTTTGCGTTTTAATGGTCATAAATTTTTTACAGTATCAAATTTGTGAAACTTTAAGCCTGTGGCTAAATTTCTACAAGTTTAGGGCTATAGCATTTGTTTATACGATTTTGCTATTTGCAGTAAGAAATTTATGCACAATGCAATAGATTATTAATATACTATTTTGCATTATAACACAATCCAGCTAACATTTTGGATTCTAGTGTATGAAAGTCAAGAATTCCTTCACTAGAAATTTTTTTCGCTACTTCTACGACATCGGCCAGAGACCTAAATCATGGCTCTGTATGTCGTAAGTTTGTTCACGCACAACATGATATATAATTCAATCGTTATCACGACTGTGACGACAATAAATTATATTTGTAGAATTAAAAAGTTTTGAGTGCCCTGCTGAAACTTTTTTCTACTGATTAGATGCGTTTTTTAGGAAATTTGAACGTTTTCGCCGTTCCTTACAATATATTCTATAACAAATTTCTTTACACTGCGCATTTGCAGGTCTTCATCAATAATGAGATTTCTTTTATATTCCTAAGCATTACTAATCTTAATATCGTTAAATTTGTATTACTGATCGATCTTCGAAAAATCCCTTACGTAAACTTCACAGTTACACCGAACAACAAGCATTTTACGAGCATCGTCATTTCAAATTTAATTAATCGTTTCAAAGTTTATTAGTGAATATCAACAGTTTTAATTCCTTATATTGTTAGAAATTACAATTAACATTACTCACTTAAAAACAAGGGGTAACTCGCGCAGAGAAGCAGTCGGTCGGGTGGCGTAGAGACAACTTGATGCGTCAACCTCCCCCAACCGCTGCTGCCAGCGCACTGACCTGCCCCGCTAATCACGGTTGACGACTCGAGGCGGTGGCTCCGAAGTTTGTCCCCATCTGATCCAATTTTAAATGCCATTAATAAATATGCCACCACATCTCTTATTTGAGGTCACCATGGATGTACAATATTTAAGGCTAAATTGAAGTACTTACCCGCCGATTAAACTGTACAAATAAATGAATGACTCCAAGGTTAAAATTACCCTCCATTTAAATGGCAACTAATGAAGGTCACCTGAGGGACGCGCTATAGTTACTCATAAACTGGGAATGTTGTTCTGCGTAATTACTACTTAGCAGCTGAACGGCTAAGTTGTGACAGGTGAATAGTTGGACTGTATCAGTTGAACGGTTGAGTTGTAAGTTGAACAGTTGAGTAGCATCAGTTGAACGGCAAAGTAGTGACAGTTAAACAGTTTAATTGTATCGATTGAACGGCTAAGTAACAAAACATCGTGATATCGGCGCTGAAGGGTAGGCCTGATGTGGCCTGTCACCGTTTCTTTTACTTTTGGACTGGTTCACAGAAGATCTAAAATCGTGTCAATTGACCGGATCTTTTCATGGCTGTCGATAGTTTGAAATAGCTACTAGACCTCTACCGGTTTCGATATGGTGCTAGGCATTTCAAACCTGAACATATATTTTTCCATAGCTTTATCTAGTCTGTTCTTGAACGCGTTCATACTTGGAGCGCCAACGATGTCATCAGGGAGGCTGTTCCACATGTCGGTGATTCGAAGCGAGAAGAAATTTTGTCGCGTGGAGAAGTTGCAGCGCAGTTTTTTAGCTTATAGCCGTGGCCCCTGGTGTTGGTTCTTGTATCAAATTCTAGTAATCCTTCGGGGACATTGTATAAACCATAAGTAGTGACAGTTAAACAGGTTTTAAACAGTTAACCTGTATCAGTTAAACGGCTAAGTAGTGACAGTTAAACAGTTTAATTGTATCAGTTGAACGTCTAAGTAGTGACAGTTGAACAGTTGAATTGTATCAGTTGAACGGTTGAGTTATATGTTTTACAGTAGAGTTGTAACAGCTAAACGGCTAAGTAGTGACTGATAAAATGTCGAATTATATCAGTTGAATGGCTAAGTAGTGACAGTTGAATTGCATCAGTTAAACGGTTGAATTGTAAGTTGAACGGTTGAATTGTAAGTTGAACGGTTGAGTTGTAAGTTGAACGGTTGAGTTGTAAGTTGAACGTTTCAAGTAATAATGTCACTAGTTTGCTTGAATCGCAAGTTCACTAAAAACTTGAAAAGCGAAGAAAATCCACAAAAATTCATATTATCTTTATAGGAAGCTATTCGGAGTCCAGCTCCATAGTCAATTTGAAAATTCTAGAACACAGATAAATCAGTAATTAGTAAAGTCAAGATTGCAAAAAAAACGGTCAAGCCTATCTATTTCACAACACTTCTGTTTTCTTTAACTTCACTTCTTGTTTGTCTGTTTGTCTGTCTGCCACAAATCTTATAATCAAAATTTAACACACTTCTACTTATCCTATCGATCTGAAATTTTGCACACTTGCGTAAAGTTGGAGACAATGCATGAATCAAATGACAAAATAAATTATTTTTAAAATCATTTTTTTTTATATAAAAAATTGAAAAAATAATTTTGTCAGCTTCAAATCTTATAACTGATGTTTGACACACTTTTACCTGTCCAATTGATCTAAAATTTTGCACACTTATGTGAATTCGGAGGCAATGCTTGAATCAATCGACAGAATAGAAATTTTGAGAAAAAAATTGTATACATAAAAAATGAAAAATCAATTTTTTTAATATTCGAAAATAAAATGAGAAATTCATTATACATTTTTAACATTGGAGACACTGGATTCTTTAGAAGTGTTGTCTTTAAAAAGTAATTTTTAAACGTATATTAATCAGTTTCAAGTTGGTAATAGCTAAATGCTGAATTTGAACTAGGCCTCTGTTTAAAAATATACAATGATTCTAAAATGCGCAAATCAGAAACGCCGGAAGTGGAAGCAAAACCTTGAAGTCACTATCAGAAATTGGAACATTGCACAGCTCGCCGTGAGCGAGCACAGCAGAATGATATAAGTGACCAGTTCTACAACTCTCTACAACAACCGAATAAGTGACTAGTTCTACAACTCTTATACCCCTATGATCTGCAACCCTAGAATAAAGATTGCGAGACGTCATCCCGACGTACGCAGATGCACATCGTGCACAACTATATTTATAAACTAGGGACGCTCGCATATGCATAGGGAGTGTTTTAGATACAAAAGTCTTTGTACCTAAAAAAACAACCGATTTTAAAATTGTCGAGCAATAAAACACGAAGATTAACATGCGCAAAGTACTTTGAAAACAAAAGTTTTTGCTCCCTTGACATAGTTTCGGATGCAAGGCCGAAGTATGGACGAGAGCAATAAACAACATTCCTACTGTCGCGCTCGGGAGCAACCTCATTGCACCGCTTGGACACGAATTTATTTATTTGGGTAAACACCAATTAGGCGAAAATACATATAGCGAAAAAACATTGCATATAATTCGAATTAAGCGCGCAGAATATGGTAAGTACAACAAATTCAAAAGCCCCGATGTAATAGTGTTTGAAGCCCATTAATCTTAAATCGAAACGAGTAGAAGCTAAAAAATCTAGCACTGAAACCTGTGAAAGTCGATTTCCGGAACACAGAAGTTTGGAAACGGCCATTAGATTTAGTAATGTTGCATGCGAGGAACGACAGGCTATCGTTTGATTCAAGCTTCGAAGTAAATTTGATGGTTTTGTGTTGCGAATTTAGGTAATCGAAGAAGAGTTTGACGTGAGAGGGATGCTTAAAAATGTGTCATCAACGTATCTGTTGTAAAATATTGGCTTAAAGTCAAGAGGGCAATTGGACAGCCAAGAAAACTCGTGAAAACACATAAAAATATTCGCAAAATTTGGGCCAAGAGGAAGACCCGTGCCCAAACCGTCAATCTGTCGGTAAAACTTGTCTGCACATATGAAAAAAAATTAGAACAGATAATTCCAAAAGATATTTTAAAAATACAAATTAGTTTTCAACCTATAACGAGGTCATTTACAACGTTAAACGAAGAATTCAGGAAGATTTCAATGATTTCATGAAAAGGCACATTATTAAACAAATTTTCCACGTCAAAAGAGGCTTAGCTAGGTCTTGAATGTCGGTAAAATTCTTCCGGCGGTCCACAAACGTATAAAAATTGTCTACAGTATACGCTTATTAGTCGTGACACAGTTTAAAACCGGTAGTAAAAAATTAAAAAGAGTAAAACTAGGCGTATTGTACGCGGCAGAGGAGCAGCATGTGTTTCCACAGAAGTTTCCACTTTCTGTGTTTCTGATTTACGCATATTAAAATCGTTGTATATTTTTAAACAGAGCCTTGGTTCAAATTCAGCTTTTAGCTGTTCCCCACATGAAATTGTAAATAGATAGGTTTTACCTTTTAGTTTTTTTTAATCTTGACTGTTACTGATTACTGATTTATCTGTGTTCCAGAATTTTCAAACTGACGATGGAGCTAGACTTCGAAACGTATCATATAAATATAGCATAAATTTTTGTGTAGTTTTCTGTACTTTTAACTGTTTATTGAACGTTTCAGTTGTAACTTGAACGGTTTAATAGTAAGTTGAATGGTTGAGTTGTAAACAGCTTGATAAAGAATCCACAAAAACATGTATAAATCCGCGATCTCAACGAAGGTAAGAAAACGCTCAGGTCAAATATATTGTTTATGACACAATCGCTAGGTAAGGTGAGAAGTCATCATGAAGTGCAAGTAAGGAAGTTGTGTTGAATTCAACTTGAGTAAAACGACTTTATACGCAGGCTAATATGATGAGTGCGGTCAAGTTGAAGTTCAAGACCTCATTTTTGAGGTGTTCAAAGTGATATCTGAACCTGGATCGAAGTAGAAAATTTATAATTATGGAAGTGAAGAGTAAGCTCGAAAAATCTGCAAAGAATTCAGGATGAAAAATATTGAATTCAATTTTTCCGAAATTCGTAAAAGGAATTTAGATTGATGCGGAAGGTGCAGTGTAAAAGTTTATCCGAATTCAGAAGCAACAAATTTATAGTTTTTTTTAATTGAAAAAATATGATATTATTACATTATGTTCGGTGAAAGTTTAATATTGAACGTAAAATCTTTCCAAAATACCATAAAAATATTTTCTTTGAGATTGAGTAGAATATAAAAAAAGATTCATGAAGGCGGCTAAGGTGATACGACTTAGAGTATTGGCAAAAATAAATACATTAGAGACACAATTTAAGTAAAGGCACATAAATATTCCCTAAACTGTAAAATATTTGGTAGGAAGTTCACATAAATAATTCTTCCAGGATACATTTGATTGTCATGGGAACAGTCCAAGGTTTAAGCCAACGGCTACAATTCTGATGAAGATATGATGCACTCATAAGAATTAATGAGTCATATTGTCTAAATAGTGACTCACTTTCTTATTCACATGATTTTACCCTCATAGGGGTGAAAAGTGATTTACTATTTGGACAATACCTCTATCATTTCTTTGAGTGTGATTTTAACTGAGATATTTTTCATCGACTACAAATAATATTTGTTCAAACAGATTGACTGAATTTCTGTTAAACGGATTTCATTTTGTTTGTTTATTTAATTTTTAGGCTTACGATCAAAGACTGTCACAATGAGTCCTGGTGCTAATGAATTTCTATCTCTTTTCTTCACAAAAAAAATCAAATACTCGAATAAAATTCATGTATCCCATTTCTTTCCGTGCGAAACTTTTCGCAATCGAAATTTCTGAACTTCTTATATTTTAAACACAAAGTTTCCAGGTTTTGGTTTATACTTCCACGAGTACAAAGTTGAACTTGATTGATTATCACATTTATATTCGTAAAAAGACGTTACAGATTCCATGAAGCGTGCTTCACTAATCAAGCCACGTATATTCCAACGTATACTAGAAAATACTGTACTTATCACGTAACTTACGCATAACTTAAATACGGGACTAGCATACGTGTAGGAAAAAATTGTTTACCACACTTTGAGAATCTCAATGCATTTTTGTTCAAATATTCGGCAGCCAAATCAAATATTTTATTTCGAAATATTTTTTATTTGTTCATGGCTTTTGCTAATCATTTTTATAGGTTCTGAAAAAACTGTTATTTTTACACGCCCCTAGGCAGATTTATCATTTATCTGGCGTACCTAGCAAGTTTTGCTTTAAAATATATTTTCCTGGCACATTTTTTGTTTGTTCTATCCCATTCATATAATTATGCGGCTGAAATCAAGCAATTTGATAACCTATGTCTTTCTAAAACAGATTTCTACATACAATAGATGCTGGATAAAATAAACTGATTTTTTCTTGGGAAAATTTTGTGTCCACGCCGTATCAACCCATGCGGCCAAAGCATTTTGATTTTTTATGACGGCATTTTTTTGTCCGGCCAAAACCCAGCTCGGGTTTACGAAGATTTGGAAATTTAATTCGGGCTCAGTAGAGAAATCTCCGATGATGAAGGCAGCGATGGTGGTTCGTGTGATGTTGAATTAGAAATTAGAGGATTTGAAATTATCCTATAAGATATTAGTTCTGCAACTGTTATTTTATCAGACTCATTTGAATTCCATGAAGATATGGAAAGTGTTTGACGTAAAGATATAAGTGTTCTTAGATTTTTGAACACTTTTTCGGCTGCTGCATGCATTCTGGTGTAGGCGAGGCTGCGACCTTACCGGTGAGAAAGGTTGGGATGTCTGAGATACAAGGGAAGGCATTCCAAAGAGATTACTGGAATTGGGTGAAAGGGTGACAGAAATTGGAAGATTCGGTGACAGAGGAACGTTAGCTTGATTTAACTTTCTTAAATAAATGTCATCATTGATTGATTCGCCATTTGGTTTGATTAGATAGGCAGGTTTAAGTTTGTTGGCTGGAGCCATTGTAAATTTGGTCGAACAGGGGAAGTTTGACACGACTTATCATGTCGATGTTGAAGTTGATATGGAGGAAAATGTGGTGGCAAATCTAGTGTTGGCGTTGCTTTTGGCGATGATTTAGATGGAAAAATATGAGATCTACATCGGTCTTCAATCACAAATCGGAATTCAGCATCAGAAGCCGGAGATTTAGCTCGCCGAGTCGATGGCTCAAAAGTCGACAAATTCCGACTGAAATTTTCATAAGCAAGCAAATCGCTTTTTGGGCCTACCATGCCACTGGGAAACTTCATTATCTTTTCAAAATTTTCAGGAACGTTGGACATTTTGGAATGGCTATTTTGGAGGTAACCTTGAAAATGGGGCTTTTCGATGTTAGCTTTATTCTCATTTTCAGCGTAGCACACTTGCGAAATTGGATTCACACACGGCAGTTTCTCACTGGACAACGACTGTGATATTGTAAAACTATGTTCCCGGTATGAGTCAGGATGAGGATAGACGAAACTCCCAAACTCTGAGGTTTTGAAAAATCCTTCAGCTTCTGCAGGAGAGCCTCGGCGTGACACGAGGGCCCCGTCCTCTTTCTGAGGGGCGCGGCGATAACGACATCCGGGGTGCGATATCTGAAATAAAATTTCACCTTCAGAGTCTGCTGAAAGATTTACACAAAATATAACTCAGTACTCACTGCAGTGAGTGACAGAGAGCGCATTTTCTCGTCGACGAAAACTTTAGGTCACGGACGGACGGACAGACGGACAGACAGACGGACATGGTGAGCACAAGAGTGCATTTTTTCATAAATGAGAAAATGCGCTAAAGACTTCGCAAGGAGGTTCATGACAAATTATTATATTGTAGTGACTAATATATTAATAAAGTGACACGAAAAGTTATTATATACATTTGAGGGAACAACATTTTTGCAAACCATCCGGGATTTTAAGGGGAGACTTAGTCAAGGAGAACATCAATCAATGTCTTATTCAACTCAATTGTCGAACAAAAACCGAGGCAAAATTATTCCGCATACATTATTAACAATCACGTGCATAGAATTTCCTCAGTTCTATCACCTACGGTCTTTTATCGCCAACTTTCTTCAGTCGGCCCAGTATTCGACACAAATATCGTCACGTTGTCGCTTATTTCTGAGACTTTTGGTGACTTTACATCACAAAATTGAGTGGTTTTTGTTAAATTTGCACATTAAATTCTCGTCAATCATTTCCGTTTAGTTTAGGTTAGGTTCGCTATTACCAAACATCAATAATGTCTTGCCAACATATTCAATAGTTGAATCAGCCGTGTACGATAAGTGTCAATATCTTGCAGAAATGTGCAGGAGTTCTAGGTGGTCGGTTCTATGTGGCAGGCTTAGAAGGCTCGTTCAATATGGCATGCTGCATTTTACCCTCCATCTTACATAATTTAGCCCTCCTTATCCTTACTTTTACCCTCATCTTGCCCTGAATTTTACTCTCCATCTTACCCTAATTTAACCCTCCTTATCCTAACTTTTACCCTCATCTTGCCCTGAATTTTACTATCCATCTAACCCTAATTTAGCTCTCCTTATCCTAACTTTTACCCTCATTTTGCCCTGAATTTTACCATCCATCTTACCCTAATTTAGCCCTCCTTATCCTAACTTGTACCATCTTACCCTGAATTTTACCCTCAATCTTACACTGAATTTTACCCTCCATAGAAATGTGCAGGAGTTCTAGGTGGTCGGTTCTAGGTGGCAGGCTTAGAAGGCTCGTTCAATATGGCATCCTGCATTTTACCCTCCATCTTACATAATTTAGCCCTCCTTATCTTAACTTTTACCCTCATCTTGCCCTGAATTTTACTCTCCATCTTACCCTAATTTAACCCTCCTTATCCTAACTTTTATCCTCGTCTTGCCCTGAATTTTACTCTCCATCTAACCCTAATTTAGCTCTCCTTATCCTAACTTTTACCCTCATTTTGCCCTGAATTTTACCCTCCATCTTACCCTAATTTAGCCCTCCTTATCCTAACTTGTACCATCTTACCCTGAATTTTACCCTCAATCTTACCCTGAAATTTACCCTCCATCTTAACTTGAATTCTAACCTCCATATTACCCTGAATTTTATGATCCATCTTACCCTGAATTTCACCCTATTTCTTGCCTTGAATTTTACTCTCTATCTTACATTGAACTTCACCCTCCTATTCAACCCCAAAACAACCCCGTTCATGCCACCTCCGAACTTAATGCCTCTGATGAGACGGCATCAAAACTATTCTAAAATTGCGTTCAAAATGAAAAATTTCAATCTTACGTGATGGCAAATGTTTACTTGCTAGCTTTTTATGGCCATTTGTATTACTGTTGTTATCGTCACTATACAAAGCATCTCTGTTATACATAAATGCCTTCCAGTCAATCAAGCCATCATCCCTTATGGTTACGAACCACATGGATGATGCGTAATTATTTATGATCATTCACATGGAAGCTTTTTTTCAAATCTTCAAATTTTCCATGTTCTCTTGTTATGTATTTATGTGTGCTACTGTGTGAATAAAGAAAGATTGAGAGAATATAACTGACCACACTGCTGTCGTCGCGCCTGAGTAGCGTAAACGCGTAGTACGCGAGGGCAACGAGCAGCGCTACGCCTACAGCTGGTACAGCGATAGCCACAGCTGTGAACCACCTGCTGCTGCTCCAGCTGTTCCTCCGTGATCCTGTAAACAGCTGCTGACTCCTCAAGCCTGAAGGTAAAATTTAAGTTGCTATCATTTACATATTAAACTATTTGTTCAGAAAAATTCTCTCATAAAATAAAAGTCAGGAAGATGGACAACAGCCCCTATATATTGCGGCGCCATAAGTATCCTGGATACGCGCCCCAACAGCCCCTATATATTGCGGCGCCATAAGTATCCTGGATACGCGCCCCAACAGCCCCTATATATTGCGGCGCCATAAG
>NW_025931721.1:35012-70079 GCF_000764305.2 Hyalella azteca | reverse complement strand
GGTAATGGCGTAACAGGAGGTAATGGTGTAACAGGAGGTAATGGTGTAACAGGAGGTAATGGCGTAACAGGAGGTAATGGCATAACAGGAGGTAATGGCGTAACAGGAGGTAATGGCATAACAGGAGGTAATGGCATAACAGGAGGTAATGGCATAACAGGAGGTAATGGCGTAACAGGAGGTAATGGCATAACAGGAGGTAATGGCGTAACAGGAGGTAATGGCGTAACAGGAGGTTATGGCGTAACAGGAGGTAATGGAGTGGGGTCGATAAGGGAAAATAATGGAAATAAATTCAAATTTTAAAAGCTAGTTCCAAAAATTTGAAAGTTGGCCAAATTTCAGTCACAAAAAAATTAAATAAAACAGAATATTTAATTTAAACATGTCTCAAATGAAATGTTATGAGTAGAAAATGTATTTTTATACTGGGTATTTCTTACAAAGGGTAATTTTCACATAAGATATTACTTTGTCTCATAGCATATTTTTTAATATAGGGTACCTCATTACATAGGATATTATTCCTTCGCTAGGATTGAATTTTTTCATATGGCATTATTTCTTATACGTATATGGTATAATTTCTTCACATAGGTTATTATTTTTCATGAATTTCGATGTATCGAAAATCCACGGAAAATCCCACCTCTGTTCGCGTCTCTTGCAACAGAATCATTAACAAGAAATGTCATTATAGCTCCTGTTTCTGTTATCGCCGGTGCTGTTGTTGAAGTTTCTCTTGTCTGTTGAATTGTTCTGTTGGCCTCTGTTGCAGGTTCTGCTGTTATTGTTGCTGGCATTGTTGTAGTTGCCAGCATTGTTTCTGTTGTATCTGTTGCCGTTAAATTGCCCTGGATTGATAAGCACGAAATTCTCTCTTGTCTGCACAGTAAAAAACATGCATTAATTAACATGTACATTATATTTATACAAAAATATATGCAAATGTTTGATGTAATAATAGATCCCGCAGCATCCTAAACCCTGCTGCAATATATACCGTGTTTTTTATTAACAAAATTCCGAATTATTTCTACAACAAAAATGCATTCAGTACTTCAGACTACACAATCTTATTAAATCAAAAATATGCGCTCATAGAAATAAGTGGAAGTTTGTCTAAATAGTGATACGCCTCTGGCTTGTGTGTGGCTCGATCAGACCCAGTTTGGTCCGGCAAAAGGATATCAGTGCTACGGGCAGAAAGAGTATCGCTATTTGGACAATATGACTCGTTCGTTTTAATGCGTATAAAATCCTGTATGAATCCAAATTCTAATCAATACAGAGCCAGAGAAAACACAATATGCAACTGAAGTAAAACTTTAAATTAAAAGTTAAAAATTTTTTTAACTCTGACCTGGTAAGCATTTCCACGCAGCCGTAAACGTGTAGTAATTGACGGCCGTAAACTTCTTGCGTGTCGTGCGTGTCGTGCGTGTCGTGCGTGTCGTAGTATCGACGCACGTAACACGCACCGCTACGGCTACGGCAGGTGTAGCCCCGTAGCGCGCAGCCCCCCAGGTTACAGTAACAAGTAACACCTGTAACACTTTACACAATTAATTATACGGTAAACATGCGCACATATTTGTATATGTATGTATATAGATTAAAATTATATTTAATCTATTCAAGCCTGTTTTCAATACAAATTATTTGCTTCTATGGTTTTTTGGAAAATATTTATGATGTTCTATCGAAGATTTGCCATAATCTGCCAAAATTAACAATATTATTAGCTTTGCCAAAAAATATTGGCCGTAATTTCAGCAACAACTTGCATCAACTGTACTGCCATGCATAACAACAGTAACTGCAATGCCAGGCATAGCAACAGTAACTGCAGTGCCATGCATAACAACAGTAACTGCAGTGCCAGGCATAACAACAGTAACTGCAGTGCCAGGCATAACAACAGTAACTGCAGTGCCAGGCATAACAACAGCAACTGCAGTGTCAGGCATAACAACAGTAACTGCAGTGCTAGTCATAACAACAGTAACTTTTTTAACAGAAGCTCGTGCTGTTTACTGAAGGCGAAGCTTGCTGCTGAGATGCTGCTGGAACTCATGGACTGAGTCATGGACGCAGTGAGGCACACTCATGTAAGTAAACTACATGTTTACTTACATGAGTCTTATTGTCTTACTTACATGACTCTCATGTTTTAATGTCTTACTTAATGAGTCTCATGTCTTAATGTCTTACTTCCATGAGCCTCATGTCTTAATGTCTTCAGTGAACAATGCGAGCACGAATGAGGCGAAGAGACAGCTCAGAAGAGACAGAGTGAGACAGGGAGAGACATAGAGAGATAGGGAGAGAAAATGAGAGACAGGGAGAGCCAAGGAAAGACCGAGCGAGACAGAGACGGACAGAAAGAGACAGACAGGGAGAAACAAAGACAGACAGGGAGAGACAGAGACAGACAGAATGAGACAGGGAGAGACATGGAGAGACAGGAAGAAACAGGAACAGACAGAGAGAGACAGCGCGAGACAAGCTGAAACCGACAGACAGACAATGAGAGAGGCGATAAAGCTAATCGAAGAAGAGTGAGACAGGAAGAGACTACGAAGCTAAAAAAGAAAGACAAGGAAAGACAGAGAGAGAGACAGAGAGAGAGAGAGAGAGAGAGACAGAGAGAGACAGTGAGAAACAGAAAAAGACAGAAGAAGGCAGACAGGAGCACAGGAAATGACGGGACGCGTGGCGCCAGGCGTCGCAGCTGCTGCGTGGCCACGGAACTACCGTGCGTGTCACCCACGGTAGTTACTGTCTGTCTCGACGGTAGTTCCGTCCACGGCAGTTACCGTCTGTCTCGACGGTAGTTCCGTCCACGGCAGTTACCGTCTGTCTCGACGTTAGTTCCGTCCACGGCAGTTACCGTCTGTCTCGACGGTAGTTCCGTCCACGGTGGACAGGCGCCGGCATGTCGAGCAGGCATCGATTCAGCGGCTGCCTTCCAGCTGACGATGAGTCATGCTGCGCCAGGTAAGTTGACAGGTACGTAGACAGGTAAGTTGACAGGTATGTAGATAGTTAAGTAGACAGATAGGTAGACAGATAAGTAGACAGGTTCGTAGACAGATAAGTAGACAGGTACGTAGTCAGGTAAGTTGACAGGTAAACTGACAGGAGAACTAGGAAAATAAGATTGAAATAAGAATGTTTGAAGGCAGTCGGCATTCTTAACCAGGATGTGGTAAAAATTTGGTAAATAAATTAGTGTACGGTAATTAAGTATGTGATAAATAAATTAGTGTAATTATGTTATTAATAAAGTGCATTATGAAAACACATACTGTGAGCTGCATATTACTTTGATTGGGTTGAAAAGGCATCCATTCTAATTCGTTTGAAAGTCCACTCATTGCACCAGCGTCTATAGCCATTACTGTTAACACTTAACTTTATACCATTTACCTGCTATAACAAATCCATATAAAAACACGGCTTCTGAAAATTAAAAGCTTCTACGAAAAAATTGTTCAAATAATGCAGCAGGTTTATCGTGAAGGTTAAAGGTCGCGAAGGATCAAAGAAGCCGTGGCTGAGGATCTAATAAATCAGGGAGTCTAATATTAGACATGCTGAGCTGGGTGAGTAGGAATAATGAGGTGAGTAGACATATGGCTGAGTCAGCAGAGGTGAGTAGACATATGGCTGAGTCAGCAGAGGTGAGTAGACATATGGCTGAGTCAGCAGAGGTGAGTAGACATGTGGCTGAGTCAGCAGAGGTGAGTAGACATATGGCTGAGTCAGCAGAGGTGAGTAGACATATGGCTGAGTCAGCAGAGGTGGGTATGAACAACACAGCTGCTGCGTTAATTTAAATGGTCATAAATATAGTTCCGGGAACACTGTTGTTGTTTGCGGGTTAAGCCAATCAAGTAAACCTCTTGTCAAGTAAACCTCTTGTCAAGTAAACCTCTTGTCAAGTAATTATAATTACTTTAATTTCGTTACATTCAGAAAATGGAGTGCGGCTGTGTCCAAATGCCAGTAGTGACACACCTTTAACTCCGGTGTGGGTAGTCGTAGATATATCGGGTCTGGCAAGAAGGCAAAAAGTATGTCACTATTTGAACAATACGACCATCTATTTTTCTCAGTGTGCGTCCGTTGCAAGATCCATCCTAACGGGAAAATTAAAAAATTATCTTGTCCAAATAGTGACTCACTTTTTTACAAACATCACGAGATGGTAACGGACATGGCAATGATAAGCCATTTTGCGGGACCATACTGGGTCAGGATGACACACACGAGGGTAAAAAATGTACCGCTATAAGGACGAATCTCTTTCATTTCTTTGAGTGTCACCCTAACCCTCCAAAGCTTCACATTGTGTACAAAACATCGATGGTTTTCACGTAAACTATTTTCTTTATTTGTGACAAGTGGCCGAGCAGTCGTAAGGGGATAAACTTAGATTAAATTACTCAGAATTAAAATAAGAAGTAAATAACTTAGATTAAATTACTCAGAATTCGAATAAGAAGTAAATTTACGCAATGATAGTGACTGTAATTAAGGAAGTTAAATTGACAATACATATGCGATGAACACCAGAAACAAATGACCGTTTGTTCTTTGGGTGTTATTTGGTGAACAACCTCTTAGCCGCCTCGGTTAATACAGTTATTAGAACTTTGTAAATTATATTTTATTAAATTATATTATGTTATATATTATATAATATTATATACTGTTTTTAAGAAAACTATTGATAAAGATCATTTGTGGACATCACAGTCCAATAAAATATTAAGTTAAAAAAATTCTTAAAGTTAATTCTAAAATTTTGTTCTTTTATTTGAGAAATATCGTTTAGTACAACGCACATACACTCAAGCGTTACAGTTATTCAGAAGATGGTGATTTAAAAATATGAAAGCTTATTTTAGAGTTATTTATTTTAATGGATTTTAATCATCATCTTTATCTTAATGGATCATCAAATTCGATTTCCGTTCGCCTATACCTACCTTTCACAGTTGTAAATCACCACCTCCTCCAACGTTGAAGTTTTTCAAACTCTCGTACCGACTTTTCAAACATCATCGATAAGAATAGTCAAATTTTACGGAAAAGATGAAAACAATCCTTAAAGTTAAAAATCTTTAAAATAAACTGCAATGACAAAAGTTCCCCCACCTTCCCGACTTGTTTTGATGTGCTGCTGTTGTCGGTCACTTGTCTGTTTCTGTTGTCTCTGTATGTGCTCCTGTTGCTGCTGTTGGGCCTGTTTATTTAACAGCTTCCGAATTCTCTGCTGCTGTTGTTGTAACTGTTGTTCACTATGCATTTGTTGCTGCTGCACCTGTTGCGTCTGTTGATGTTGCGATGTCTGTTGTTTCTGTTGTGGCTTCTGTATCTGTTGATTTGTCGTTGCTTCTGTTGCTTTTGTTGCAACTGTTGCTGTTGTTGCAACTGTTGCTGTTGTTGCAACGGTTGCTGTTGTTGCAACTGTTGTTGTTGTTGCAACTGTTGCTGTTGTGGCAACTGTTGCTGTTGTTGCGACTGTTGCTGTTGTTGTTGTTGCAACTGTTGTTGTTGTTGCAACTGTTGCTGTTGTTGCAACTGTTGCTGTTGTTGCAACTGTTGCTGTTGTTGCAACGGTTGCTGTTGTTGCTGTTGTTGCAACTGTTGCTGTTGTTGCTGTTGTTGCAACTGTTGCTGTTGTGGCAACTGTTGCTGTTGTTGTTGTTGTTGCAACTGTTGTTGTTGTTGTTGCAACTGTTGCTGTTGTTGCAACTGTTGCTGTTGTTGCTGTTGTTGCTGTTGTTGCTGTTGTTGCTGTTGTTGCGACTGTTTTTGCTGTTTAATCTGTTTCTGTATCTTCTTTTCGTCAAAGTTCTGCCCTACAACGAAGTTTTCTCCTTCCATAAAATATTCATTCAACGAATTTGCTTTCACGAGCTCAACCTTAAAATTTTCGTTATAATTTTCATTGCCGTGAAGATGTTCACCGCCGTGAACTTCCGAGTCTAACCTTACATTGATAAGGTCACTGCAGTTAGTTCTAATTTCACTGCTAGTCTCGTTTGCAATATTTTTCATGTCTTCTTCACTTTGATTCATCGTCATGTTTTCACTTTTATCTAAATTAACTTCTACATCCTCTAGTTTTTCAAGATCTCGAATGTTTTGCGAATGATTTTTAATAATTTCAAATGGAAATTCATTAAATTCTGATGTGTTCCCGGATGCTAACGCCCCGGCACTCCATAGCAGCACAGTCAGCAGCAGCACCAACGTCGACGTCAGCATTATCGCGACGTTACAGAAATTCCAACGTCGGGTTTTAGACGTTATAGTCTATAGACAGAATCTTTTATATCTTTTGAGGTGTCATGGAAAAGTTTTTTTACACTACAGAGTTTATAGATATTGATAGTAACTTTGCGATAATATTCTGGACGATGGGAAGGAATCTAGAGTAGATAAAATGAATTCAAGTATGAATTATTTAAATAAATAAAAATATAATGCAATATTATATTATATTTTTATCAATAATATATAATACGCTGACCGGAATTAATATATGATTTATAATGTATAACGATAATAATATAACTTATGATAAACGAAAATCAATAAGACACATAACGTAATACGCCGTTAAAATAAGTATGATCAGGTGCGAAATACATGAACATAAAAACGTGAAATTATCATTGTTCGTTCATCACCCAAACCATTATTGATAATCAATTATCGAGCATATATTACAGGTGACCCGTCCTGCACTCATCACTAACCTACTCACCCGTCCTGCACTCATCACTAACCTACTCACTCGTCCTGCACTCATCACTTAATCCCTCTTATAAATAAGAGGGACTAAATAACGTTCGACTCAAAAAAGAGTAAGTAAATAATTTGCGTCTCACTTTAAGTCGCCACAGCACTTACGTCACCGGTCTTCAATATAAGCGATTAATTTACAAAAAAAGCTACACCCCAATTTTCAAGCGAGATCTAAACAGCTTCGTATATATTAGGTGGTAATGTAACCCTACACAAATTGCAGTTCTGGTCAGTTTTGGTGTTTATTGATAAGTGGCGAGTCTAGTGTAGGCGACTACCGGTACACTAGACTAGACTATTATATTGACTGGCGACTCCTGTGGCATTGACAGTAGCTTTCTAGGTCTCTAAACCAAGTGATTTAACTACAACACTCCGATTAACGCAGGCCATATAACCAACGCTGCGATAAAGGCAAGCTATATATAACCATCACTCCGATAAAGACAGGCTATATAACCATCACTCCGATAAAGACAGGCTATATAACCAACACTCCGATGAAGACAGGCTATATAACCAACACTTCCTGCACTCATCACTAACCTACTCACTCGTTCTGCACTCATCACTAACCTACTCACTCGTCCTGCACTCATCACTAACCTACTCACTCGTCCTGCCCTCATCACTAACCTACCCATCCGTCCTGCACTCATCACTAACCTACTCACTCGTCCTACTCATTTACTAGCCTCGCCTACTCAATCAATAATCCTGCTCCTCAAATAAGAATAGCAGGAGGTAAATGCGTAAATAACCTTCGCTTTTTATAAGAGGGGCTAAATAACGTTCGACTCAAAAAAGAGTAGGTCAATAATCTGCGCTTCCCTTTAAGTCGCCACAGCACTTATGTCACCGGTCTTCAATATAAGCGATTAATTTACAAAAAAAACTACACCACAATTTTCAAGCGAGATCTAAACAGCTTCGTATATATTAGGTGGTAATGTAACCCTACACAAATTGCAGTTCTGGTCAGTTTTGGTGTTTATTGATAAGTGGCGAGTCTAGTGTAGCATCTATTGACTGGCGACTTCTGTGGCATTGAGAGTAGCTTTCTAGGTCTCTAAACCAAGTGATTTAACTACAACACTCCGATTAACGCAGACCATATAACCAACACTGCGATAAAGGCAAGCCATAAATAACAATCACTCCGATAAAGGCTGGCTATATAACCAACACTCCGATAAAGACAGGCTATATAACCAACACTCCGATAAAGGCTGGCTATATAACCAACACTCCGATGAAGACAGGCTATATAACCAACACTCCGATGAAGACAGGCTATATAACCAACACTGCGATAAAGACAGGCTATATAACCATCACTCCGATAAAGGCTGGCTATATAACCATCACTCCGATAAAGACATTCTATATAACCATCACTCCGATAAAGGCTGGCTATATAACCAACACTCCGATGAAGACAGGCCATATAACCAACACTCCGATAAAGNGAGGGATTAAAATAAACTCCAATTTTCAATAAATGCGAACAATTCCACGCTATAATCATCATTTCTCCTCAATTTTTACCTGCACTGTACCTCAATTTTTACCTTCATCAAACAATATAAGAGAAATATAGATCAACCCAACCGCGCATCACATGTTTTCGGTAAAATGGTGCAACTGAAATCTCTATATATATACTACTATGAAATTACATGGTCTAACAGAGAATTATTATCCTGAAATATAAACAATTTTATTTGTGCATATAAATATATTGGACCAAATCACATAAAAGAACTAGTGAATTAGAGGAGGGAAAATCCACGCACGAGAAAAAATTTTTGCAAGTAATCCCCACCAAAGCCACAGTGACACTGACAGCTCGGCAGTGCTTGGGACAAGCCTTGGGTCCGAATGTCGGCCGCTGGCGCCAGCAAGCAAAAGCGGAGCGTCCGCCGCACGGGGAGAAAAAGCCGGACGTGGTGGGGGGAGNAACGTTGTTAAGCAGGAGGAATACGTTAACGTTACTAAGCAGGAGGAATGCGTTAACGTCACTAAGCAGGAGGAATACGTTAACGTTACGAAGCAGGAGGAATACGTTAACGTTACGAAGCAGGAGGAATACGTTAACGTTACGAAGCAGGAGGAATACGTTAACGTTTCTAAAAAGGAGGAATACGTTAACGTTACTAAGCAGGAGGAATACGTTAACGTTTCTAAAAAGGAGGAATACGTTAACGTTACGAAGCAGGAGGAATACGTTAACGTTACTAAGCAGGAGGAATACGTTAACGTTACTAAGCAGGAGGAATACGTTAACGTTACTAAGCAGGAGGAATACGTTAACGTTTCTAAAAAGGAGGAATACGTTAGCGTTACTAAGCAGGAGGAAAACTTAGACGTCATATAAAAGAAGGTCTACGTCCAATATATTCACTGCGCGTTGGCTTATGATGACGAACTGGAAGAAATACGACGCTTATCCTAATTTACTTGACCTTTGCATGCGTAAGTTAATAAGCCCTGAAGGCATTAAGGTGATTTAGACGCTGTTTTCCTCGTGCTTTTCTTTTTGTGTGCTGTTGTTTGCACGGCATAAAGCTGGCTACCTTAACATCCACTTCTTTTAAACGCTTTTTGTAATGCAAAATTCAACTGATATCGTTTCAAACAAACGAATGAATAAATTTGAGGCTTTCCTCAATACTGAAATAACGAAACTGATTAATAGTAAGTAACGTGTACTTTATAAATGAATAAAAAATGTGATTAAATAACCTTACTGGGATAAACACTTGGTTATTCATCCCTCAATGATTCATCCCTCAATGATGAAAAAAAAAATTCACCAAATAAATCTGAAAAGTTATTGGGAAACTTCTGCAAATATTAAATAATACAATAGATTAACTTAAAGGTGCCGGTGAATTTTAAGCTCATAGCTAATTATGATAGTGATGCTAATTGCGTTGTGTTAACTCGCTCATAGCTAATTATGATAATGATGATAATTGTGTTGTGTTAACTCGCTCATAGCTAATTATGATAATGATGATAATTGTGTTGTGTTAACTCGCTCATAACTAATTATGATAGTAATGCTAACTGGGTTGTGTTACCTCGCTCATAAATAATTATGATAGCGCAACTAATTGTGTTGTGATAACTCGCTCATAAATAATTATGATAGCGCAACTAATTGTGTTGTGATAACTCGCTTATAAATAATTATAATAGTGACTCATACATATATGGAGTAATATTCATTCATGCAGGAACGTACTCGATTATCTAAATTAGTAATTAAGGGTCCTAATTTATATACTTGTATTTAAGGAGAGCGCGTCCATCAGACCTGCAGCGTTTGCCATCTGTCGTTAATTTTGATAGTGACTCATACATATATGGAATAATATTCATTCATGCAGGCACATACTCGATTATCTAAATTAGTAATTAAGCGTCCAAATTTATGTACTTGTATTTATGCAGAGCGCGTCCATCAGACCTGCAGCATTTGCCATCTGCCGTGCAGCCATAACGGGGAAGTCGCTGCAATTAAATGTCGTTCTTTGACAACCTTACTTCAGTTTATTGGTGCATCAAAATACGCTATTGCCATTTGCCCTCCAGAAAATATTGCACAGACAAGAGTTGTTCTTAAGTAACTTGTTGTACTTAACTTGTTGAACAACTTGTAGTTGTTCTTTCTGATATCGGTTTGCATCAACATAGTCACAAAAAAATGGGCAGAAATACGGACAATTACGTAAATTAAAAATTAAAATATCACAAAAGGTGAGCAAAAATACGTACAATTAACACAATCAGACACCAATTATCACAAAGAAATTGAATATAAATACGTACAATTAACACAATCAGAGATCAATTAATTAATAGTTGTATCGAATCAATATACTTAATCAATTTTATCGTTTATTAATCAATATACTTTTGTGTCGTTTTTCGTGCAGGGTTCACAAATAGTCTCATAGATTTATTTTGCGACGGAAGTCGTGAATATTGAATTGAAAGAAAAAAGCAGGCGTTTAAATTTGAAAACTCGTGCTAATATTGCAGTAATTTTCTAGTAAACCGTTGCATTTCTGTTGAATTGTTATATCTAAACCTAAAATGCATGTAATTTTAATGACATCAACATACACAATGATGTTTGATTGAAAAAAAGAACTTAATTTTTCATATTATTTTGTGAACTAACAAAAAAAATGATAAACGAGTTTTACACAATTTAATCATGACTTAAATCCATCTAGCAATCCTTATAACGATGAGAGGAGGAGCAATGAAATGCAGGGAGCAAAGTTTATAGATTTTGGTCATATAATCTGTTGATATTTTGTTTCTGAAACAGACTAAGATGACTAAGATCGTAACATAGATTCTTCTCTCAACATATTACTGGAAATTACTCTTCATCTTTATCAGTAAAAGGCTTACGTTTTGGTTCAAATAAAAAGCTAACACTTTTTCTTCAAAAGTAATGAGGAAAGAATTGAAATGTATTGTTTAAAAAGCTTGCACAATAACCAATAACTAACGCAAGTGAATAGGATCTCAACCAAACTCGAGAAATATGTTTATTGCACACCTATAAAGAAGCTGTTATAAATCCGTGAATATTTATTTATAAAACATTTAAGTATATATATTTATATGTGTGTATATCATGTGTAGCTATTATGATGCCATTATAATGTTTAGTTGTGTCATAATTAGTCAATTAATCAATATCTTCCGTAAACAAACTTGTATCTCATTGAAAATCAAGAAATATCCTAACTTTACACTAGCACAATGGCTGCGACCATTTCTGGGATGTTATTCTGCTATCTTATTATTCTATTATAAAAAAAAATAAAAAAAAAATAAAATATTCTGATGGTTACTAAATTGTACAATTAACGGATAACTGCCGCACACTAACTCGGATTGAAACCAAAGTTGGAAAATAATTTAACTTTAAAAATGCGCAGTTGCTGTTGTAATTTTATGGATGTTGACGGAATCGTTTCTAAGTTATATAAATAATCTCTTCATCTTTATCAGTAAAAGGCTCACGTTTTGGTTCAAAATCTAAAGTGCTAACACTTTTTTCTTCAAAAGTAATGAGGAAAGAATTGAAATGTATTGTTTAAAAAGCTTGCACAATAACCAATAACTAACGCAAGTGAATAGGATCTCAACCAAACTCGAGAAATATGTTTATTGCACACCTATAAAGAAGCTGTTATAAATCCGTGAATATTTATTTATAAAACATTTAAGTATATATATTTATATGTGTGTATATCATGTGTAGCTATTATGATGCCATTATAATGTTTAGTTGTGTCATAATTAGTCAATTAATCAATATCTTCCGTAAACAAACTTGTATCTCATTGAAAATCAAGAAATATCCTAACTTTACACTAGCACAATGGCTGCGACCATTTCTGGGATGTTATTCTGATCGTTACTAAATTGTACAATTAACGGATAACTGCCGCACACTAACTCGGATGGCAACCAAAGTTGGAAAATAATTTAACTTTAAAAATGCGCAGTTGCTGTTGTAATTTTATGGATGTTGACGGAATCGTTTCTAAGTTATATAAATAATAGCTACCAAAAACAAAATAGGATCGAAACTCATGTAAAAAAATAAATTATACAAATCAGCGGCGATTGTAGTAATTCATTCATATGGAGTCAGTCGGGTTTGAATTCGGTATTAACAGACTACAGCCCCAGCAAAATGGCTTGGATTTCCGCCAAACTCGAGAAATTTACACATTTTACAGCTACTCGATGCCTGTACTAATTACATGTGGGCTATTATGATGTAATTAGTACATGGGCTATTATGATGCTAGCTTATTAATGAAAATCCGTGTTTAATTTTGCACCGAAAATCCAACCCATTATATAGTTTTCTAAATATTACAAGGTCCTTTAACTTGCTCTACAGTCATTCTGGACAGTTCAAAATGACATGAATTCGGAAAAGCAACTACCAGAAGTGGTTTAACGCAGAAGTATATTTTGTGATTTTTTCAATTTCGTCTAATTTTTCTGGAGGCTTTGTTCGCAATTTTTCGCATTTCTATCACTCCATTGGTGTGATTTAAAATCCACCTGAGAAATTACTTCCCTTGACAGCAGAGTACCTAACTAAAACTTTTAGATTTATTATCTGGGTTAGCCTAGACCCTAGAAAAAACGTATGGTACTCACTAAGCCCAAAGGGAATGCGCCTGTAATTTTTAACATAAATCCTTCCCAGCAGATTACACGGGACATGCATGAACTTAGAACAAGCGTGGTTGCCAGTGCCAATAAATTTCAAAAATTCCTCTCAATAACGCCTATTGAAACGCACCCGGTGAGCAAATTACGGTGCTCAGCCATTTTAATTTGACATTTCTCCAGATACTATGCTTTCATTAATCCAATTATTCCTGGTGTCCTACATATAGGCCACCTAACCATCAAAAGTTTTTTTTTAACGAATTGTTGTTGATTGCATGTCATTCAGTACTCTTTCCCAGAACAAGTTTCAGTTGCAGGTTGGAGATTGCAAGCGGAGTTTTTCATACAGTAGCGCTCAAATTGTGTACATTTATTAGTTCACCTGAGAAAGCATGGAGTCATCAAAAAGGTGAGTAATGCCAAATGTTAGAATAACTGTTTTATGTCATGAGGTGCATATTCGTATTGTATAATAGCCTGTTATTGATGAATGGAAATATATCGAAATATTCAACACGTGAGGCGTGAAGAGATACTAAACAAATGTGTCCTACACGAATCAGTTTCTACATGTATGTATGTAGGTCGCTAGGCATAAGACTAGTGTAGTAGTGGTGGGGGCTGCTGTCTGGATGCTGTAGGTAATTTTATTATTAACAAAACTTAATTTCATCGTTAACATAAAAGGACATATGAACACATCTAAAATAATTTGCCTCCATGCGACAATTATTGGAGTGACGGGAATTTTAATTTGATTCCTTTTAGTTTTTTAAATATAATATTTTCTCACGAGTGTAAATGAAACATTTACATTTCTTTATTCTTCATTGATGAAATTAGCAGCTGAAAATCAATTGAAAGTATCTTAGAAAATCAAAAATATTTGTTGTACATTTGGGCTGTTTGTTTTCATTCTGAACCAAAGTGGGAAATTCACAACTTGCTCGTTTGGCAACAGTCCTATCATCATCGTGTTTGGACGCTAGGAAGTGAGTGTCGAATAATAGATTATTAAGTTTTAAATAACTATATATTATCTGACAAGTAGGTTTTACACGACGTCTAAACCTTCATGTTCCAATTTAAATTCTTTTAAGTTAGCGATAGCTGGAAACAGGATATTCTCCGTTTTTTATTCAAGTGAATTGTCGTACCTATTTTGACTGATTGAATTATGGAGATTCGACGATCTTGCTGTAGTTTATTCCGTAGATTCGCAAGTATTTGAACGTTGTTTGCTGCCTAATGAAGTATTCTATCAACAAAAATTTTTATTCAGAGACATTGAAATCCGCTTCTTCACTGAAACTGAGATTCAACATTTCTCAAGATTCTCTGCCTTGCAGCCCTTGCTAAGCGGCCTTGGAATGATTACTTATTATATTTATAATTATTTAATGAATTATAACCAAAATTTTGAACTTCAATTCAATTTGTACCTGTAAAATGATATGAACTGCCATGATGCCATCAGTTGTAGCATACTTCTCAACTTGCATAGTGGCAAAGCAGAGAGTTTTTTAGACTCTCCCTTGAGTTCATTTTTGAGTCCAATAAGTGGACTAGTAAAGTATCATGGATACCAGCATTATCTTATATAAGAAATTGGTTTAAGTCTTGAATAAATAAGGAAATTAGAAATGAACTGATTTTAAAAAATCTCTGGTTTGTCACTATGTTCTCAAGTTGCAAGCAGGTTAAAGAAGCCTCTTTTTATTGTTTGTCAATGGGTTTTCCTTTCTACTACTATTACTATTAGCCTAGGTTCTTGATTGGACCTTTCCTACTTATTAGTGAAATCTTGCAGCTCCATTAGGAGAATAGGAGCTGCAAGATTTTGTGGCCATTAAGGAATTTTGGAGCTGCATTAGGAATTTTGTGGCCTGGTAATTCATTATTATCAACAAAAAGGTAGGATTCTAGGGTAAACACACCATATTCTGACATGGCATCTATAGTGGCAAAACAGAGAGTTTTTTAGACTTTCTCAAGTTCATTTTTGAGTCCTATATGTAGACCAGTAAAGTAGAGTAAACGTGGTATATTCTGACATCATGGGTAAGCTTTGTTTTAGTTCCATGCGTTCGTTGATGGTTGAAATGGTGACGTCATACATTTGCGCATCGAACTACTGCCAAAACACTAGGTCTTGGCCATCTAGCAGGAAAATATTGAGATCCAAAGAGAGACAATGCACGCTACCCAGCAAAATCATTGAAAAATGTGTCAAATTTGACAGTTGACCTTGCTCTACCAAATAGTGAATAACTGTTTGTATAGGAAGAATATTATGGTTTGAGACTTTTAAATACGTCTGTGAATATATTAGGAATCCTTTAAGTATACCTACTTGTATTTGCTGATTTCAATTTGTAAATAAATTAAAAAATGATTAAGTTGAGAAATGGATTTAGACACATGAAAACTAATTCTGTCAGAACTTGAATTGGACACACACAGATCATTCCAAGCTATGTACAAAAATTAAAAGCGTAATTAAGTAGTCTTCAATATTCATTAGTCTTCTAATTCAAAGCAGTGTTGTATTCCAATACAGCTCACACAGCAAACGGAATTCAAACACGTGGATGACGGCATTACGTATCGGTAGAATTTGAAGCGAGGACGGAATATGCCTCACCACATGCCGAATATTGCCACACAGTGTTGGAATGTAGGGATTTGGTAGGTTTGCATTCTGAAGGCTTTTAAATAAATAAGGCAACATTTTGTGACGTTTCATCATTGCTGGCGCGTAGTACGGTGTTTCGCGAGTCACATAAAGCAAACAGAACTCGGGTAACGCATACGGTTATTTTTTTATAGTTTTTCATTTCTCGATGCATCCTTAATGTGTCGGAATATACCGCGTTTACCCTATATTCCGACACATTAGGGACGCATCGAGAAATGAAAAACTAAGAAAAAAAACATATGCAGTACTCGAGTTCTGTTTGCGTTACGTGACTCTCAGAACCACGCGACGCACCAGCAACAATGAAACGTCACAAAATGTTGCCATATTTATTTCAAAGCCTTTAGAATGCATACCTACCAAATCCCTATATTCTGACACTGTGTGTGACTATATTTGGCACGTGGTGAGACATATTCTGACCGTGCTTCAAATTGTACTAATACGTAATTCCAACATCCGCGTGTTCGAATTCCGATCGCTGTGTGAGCTGTATTGGAATACGACATGCCTTTGAATTAGAACACTATTGAATATTGAGCACTACTTGATTAGGCTTTTAATTAACAGTTATTAAGCTTTTAATTAAGAAAATTTTAAATTTTTGCACACGGCTTGGGACGAGCTGTGTGTGTTCAATTCAAGTTGTGTTGGAATTAGTTTATGTGTCTAAATCCATTTCTCAACTTAATCATCTATTAATTTATTTACCACTTGAAATCAGCAAATACAAGTATACTTGAAGGATTCCTAATATATTCACAGACGTATTTAAAAGTCTCAAACCATAATATTCTTTCTACAGAAACTGTTTATCACTATTTGGTAGAGCAAGGTCAATTGTCAACTTTGACACATTTTTCGATGATCTCATTGGGTGGCATGCACCGTCTCTCTTTGGATCTCAACATTTTCCTGCTAGATGGCCCAGACCTAGTGTTTTGACAGTAGTTTGACGCGCAAATGTATGATGTCACTATTTCAACCATCAATGAACGCATGGAACTAAAACAAAGCTTAATATAAAGGAAAAACTAGAGGTGTCGGAATTACCCACGATGTTGGAATATACTGCGTTTACCCTATCATGGATACCAGCATTATCATACATAAGTAATGGTTTATATCTTGAGTAAATGAGGGAATTGAAAATGAACTGATTCTAAAAAATCTCTGGTTTGCCACTATGCCAACACCTTAAGGCATAGCCAGAAATAAATGGCTATAAATAGATCACCGTATGCACAACTCGAGTTCTGATTGGTTTACGTCACTCTCAAAACACCACACTGCGCCAGGCTGCCGGCAATGATGAAACGTCACAAACTGTTACCATATTTATTTAAAAGCCTTCAGAATTCAAATCTACAAAATTGCTGAATTCCGATACTGTGTGAGACTAAATGCCGCATATTGTGAGACTAATTCCGACAGCGCTTCAAAATCATAATTCGTAATTCCGACACCCTGTGTTGGAAATAGTTTTTATGTGTCTGAAACTGCCTATTAATTCATATACCACTCAAAATCAGCAAATACAAGTATACTTAAAGGATTCCTAATATATTCACAGACTTATTTAAAAGTCTCAAATCATAATGTTCTTTCTACACAAACAGTTTATTACTATTGAGTAAAGCAAGGCCAACTAACAACCTTCCATCCTCCACCTCCGTCATCTGGGTCCCAGAGGCATCCAGTACCTCACCAAACTTTTCAACCTGTCCCGTGCCAAGGCTGACATCTCTGCCATCTGGAAGTCAGCCACTTAGACCTGTCACCTATCATCCTGTGGCCCTCAGGTAAAGTGATTATGGATTAATTTGCATTTATTTATGTTTTTCTAAAAAAAAAAACAATAAAAAACATGTTTTTTTTAGGCTGATGTTTTTTATTAAAAAAAACATGAGTGTTTTTTTTTACGTCGCATCTCTATTCACTCCACAACATCTGCCCTACTCCCTCTAACCCAGGCCATAGCTACGGGCTCCAAGCAGCCTTGCCTACCAAACAGGACAATAGCAATGGCCATTGATTTCAGCAAGGCTTCCGACACCGTGCCTCATGCCCAGCTCATCTCTCACATCGCCTCCACTCCCCTCCACGCCAATATCACCCGCTGGCTGATCTGCTACATCAGAGGCAGGACAGCCAGGTGCTCCTACAACAGCTGCATCTCCTCCCCACGCCCGGTCCTTGCTAGAGTTCCACAAGGCTCCGTCATCTCGCCCGTCCTTTTCAACTCCTATGTGTCATACTTCCCCCAGTCCGCCCCTCTAATCACCTCATATGCGGACGAAATCACTGCCGCTGCGGGGGCCATGCAGATCGCTGACGCATCTGCAGTCCTCTCAACCCACTCCTCCGATGTGGCTGCATGGGCTCGTTTGAAGGGGGTTATCAGTGCCTATCCCCAAATCCCACACTACCCTCTTCACCTCTGACGCCCATCAATCACAAACAGACCCTCATGTCAGCTGGGAGGGGTCTGACCTTCCACTTTGTCGTACCCCGAAGATCCTTGGGGTCACTTTTGACCCCCACTTGACCTTTTTGCCTCACATCACTGCTATATGCCAGAGAGCCTGCCTGCGCCTCAACATACTCAAATCCCTTGCCAGGGCCAGCAGAAGGAAACCCTCTTGGTGACTTTCAAGGGTCTTATAAAGTCTCTCATCACCTACGCTGCCCCAGTGTGGTTCTCCAACGCCTCTCCCTCAGCAATCTCCAAGCTGCAAACTATTCAAAACTGCCCTACGCATAGCCACGGGATCTCTTCTGATGGCTTCCGCTTCCCACCTGCACAGCAAAGCTGAGGTCTTACCCATGGCCGACCTGTTCTCTCTACTTTGCTCACAGTTCCTTGCCAGTGCCCTTTGACCACACCATCCCAGCTACCCTATTGTCACCCAGACATCAGGGCCCTGTCCCATGAAGCACACGTTTCAGTCCCGCTTCCTCCCTTTGGTCTCTCACCTGACCTGCTGGATGAGGGATCTTCCCCCCCCCCTGACACCTACTCTGCTGCCCTCAGCACCCTGCACAGCTCCTCTGTCTCATTCTACCTGGCCTCAGCAGCTCCCAGCAAGGTGCTGCTGACCCCTGCCCCCACTGTCTCATCCAGCAAGCTGTCCCTGCCCAGGGTGGCCAGAAGCGCCCTTTCTCAGCTCCGCTCTGGCCACTCATCGCGGCTCAATTAGTACCTTGCTCGCATTGGCACAGCCCACTCTGCCCTGAGTGCGGCACAATAGACCACACCACCCATCACCTCTTCAGCTGCCCTTCGCATCCCACCTCGCTGACCCCACTGGACCTCTGGTCTAACCCTGGACCGGCTGCGGCTTTCCTCTCCTTGCTCCCATCCTTCGCCGACATCCTTGGAGCGGAACCCCCGCTCCCCCCTCCTCCCCCGGAGCTGCCGCTGAGCAGTGGTCCCAGGCAATTAACAACAACCACAACATAAACTTTCATATGTTTCGATGTTCTCACTAAGCTGACTTGGACTTTTGCTCTGTGAATATTAACATTTTACGCTAGACCTAGTGTTTTGCAGAAATCTTGCACGCAAAAGTATGACATCACTATTTCAACCATCTACGCATGTGTGGAACTAAGACCAAGCTTATTATAAAGGAAATGGTTGAGGGGTGTTGGAATTACCCACAGTGTTGGAATATGGTGCATTTACCCTACTCATTCTAGGAGATAATCCATCTACTAGGAATCTCATGGCTCCAAAAATGGCAGTAAAGTTCTTTTAGTTTCAGTAGCTCTAAAGATATTACTTTAGATTAAGTGCATCCAAAAAAGGGTGTTTTTTTTCAATTATATGTTTTTTGGGATGTAGATTAAGAATATGAAATCCGTTTTTGGTGGTCGGCATCAAAATTTTTTAATGGAACCTGTTCCTAACTGGACCTAACCTGCGAGGTTTTTGTTGATTGGCTAGGTTTTTTCTATGTTTGGAGTCCGTCCAGCGGCCGGAAAAACCTAGCCAATCAACAAAAATCTTGCAGGTTAGGTCCAGTTAGGAACAGGTTCCATTAAAAATTTCCAATACCGACTGCCAAAAATGGATTTCAGATTCTTAATCTACACCCCAAAAAACATATAATTAAAAAAACACCCTTTTTGGGATGCACTTAATCTAAAGTATTACCGCTCTAAAGGTATATTCCATGCTTGTTTCCAAAGATGATATTTTCTTTGCCTCAACAATTTTTTTAATACATGATATACAAACTCCTTTTTATTTGAAAAAGGAGTTTTTATCAAAAAATCTTCAAAATCATCTTATTTTAGCAAGTTGGAAATCTTGTGGCCCTAGTTATTTATGTTGGTGCTGTTAGAAATAGTGCAGCTCACAAAGCAAACTGGAAAATTGGACTGAATCCTGTGGACAAGACTAATAAGTAATAAAAGACCTGCGAGGACAGAAAAGTTGCGTGCTTCCATGCAGGCATGGAACATATCTACTTGGCAAGCCGTGACTGAATTTTTTAAGCTATGGCTTTATGGCTTTGCCAGCTGTATTTCCATTTCTTTGAGCTGTGATTCCATTTTTCGAGCCGTGAATTCCATATCTTGGCCATGAAAAACCATTAACAAGAAGTGAATCAATTTACGATGTCCATACACATGTTTCCCCAAATCTCTAATTTTACCCTGAAACAGTCAAAACAGCAACAATAACATTTGTCTTTACTGTAAGTTGAACATGTGTTAATGCAGTCTGACGTGTCTGCAACTATGCGCTATCTTCAACGAAACTTTTAGGTTGACTTGTTAGCATTACAATAATTACGTTCTGCAGGATATTTTGGCACAAATGGTAAAGTAGTGCAGATTGCGGAAGTTAATTTGATCAAATGACAGTTTGTGAAGTGTGAACCATGATTTTTTTCAATCACAAAAATTTATGACATTTGAGCTGCGAGATTTAATACCTACTGAAATTATATGGGATTGGAGCCATGATATTTTGGCAAAAAAACAAATTTTCCAACCCTGCTTTCCATGTCCCTTGATTGATTTTTTCAGTAAAATTTGTGTAAAATAACATTTTTGCCTGTGATTTAAAAAAAAAATCATGGAGTAGTGAGTCATGACACTTACTTGGGATCTTTGAAGAATTCTGTCAAATATTTCAGATCAGATTGCAAATTAGTTTTTCATAGAAAAATATTAATTCTACAAATCTGTACTATGCTCCCTTCTTAAATATCTGCATCCCAAATATTTTTTGTCGGCATTCTCTTGCAGTTATATGAGCTTGGCTTCTTGAAATTTGCTAATAATTCAATCTGGAATATTGGGCAATATTTCCCAAAAATTGCTGGTAAAAACAATGGATTTGTGGTCAAAGTCACATCAATAGTACATAATTTATTCAACTTGTGCTTATAATCATCATTGCTCCTCTAAACAATTATATATTAAATTTTTGCCATTTGTGATTTTTTTTACTTTTATTCTGAAAAATATTATGTACCGTAAAATGGGGTAACTTAGACCGGCGGGGTAACTTAGACCACTTTTCGTTTTTTTTACAAAAACCCCCACAACTCAAAAACTATTTGACATAGAAAAATTTTGTCAATGGGCATTAAAGGCCTAATACTGAGGCTACATAATAAATTAGCTGGTTTTGTGTAAAATTATGTATGGGTCAATGTATTCAAAATTGCATTACTTCTTTGTATTTTTCATTGCTGGCTGCTGGATTGTTGAACTAATATTTTAGTGCTATTTCATGGAGCATCCTAGAAACTATATTTTTTAAGCTCTTTTGAAATTTCATGGCTACAAGTTTCAGATTTTGATTTACAAAAATGTTTTTGGCTGTATAGCATGTTCAAATAATGAAATCAAATATGTAATTTTGTGGCTTCCACTTCAAGTTTATAAAAATGATACCACATATTAAGATATCAATGAAATATTTTATGTAAATGCAAAAAATTTCTAAGCTTATTAGGTGTCAAATTTATAAGAAGTAATATAAACTGTTGGGAAATTGCTTAAAATTTGAAGTCCATGAAACACTAAACTGAAATTTTGAAAATTTGTCATCTTTTTCCCAGTCTGCAAAATTAACTATTATAAAATTGAGCAATTTAAACTATGAAAAAAGGAGGGCAATAAATATGTGATTGTGACATTTCAAGTACCTCAACATAGTAAAAACGTTTTTATTTTAATATAACTTTTGTATGTCATAAAAAGGTGATTTGCTAAGACACCAGTAGGGAAAATCCTTCCTTGCAAGTTGCAAAGCCTATGAAATTTAGTTTTCCATAAACATGGAAAATATGTTTATTATGACTAAAGTAAAGTAAGCCTTGCCTGTGTTATATTATTATATGTTGAGCTTATGCATTATTGTGATTTACATGCATCATACTTTTTGTAATATAGGTCTATTTATTTTTCACTTTTAACTTGCAGACCCACAATGCCTCTCCCATTCGAGTATGCCCGAGGCCTCAACAAGGGCCACAAAGTCACCAAGACAAAGTTCAAGCCTCGCCATGGCGCCAGGAAAGGAGTAAGTTTGATTCACAATTGAGCTTCTTTTACAATGCTTATGCTATTTTTATCCATGAATTTTTTACTTGTCATATTTGAAATTCATCATAAAAATCAGAAAGCTTGAACTAATTTACAAATTTGTGTCTAAATTCTGCATGTGGAACATTGAACCTTATTCTAATTGATGAAAATTTTTCATCATAATTGGCCACTACTGACTTCATGTGCAGTTTCACTTGCTGGATGGAGTTCAACATATTAGTACCCAAGCAAATGTGTTTCGAATTTGTTTATGCATTAGAAGTTTCTGTGTACACCTGAGACGTCAAAGAATGGAAATTATTATCCATTGCATTCTTTTGTAAATTTACCAGAAAATGTGTTCCTGGATTATCAACAATCAGTGTTGTAGATCATTAACGTTAGACCATGAGGCTCAATTACTGTGCCCAATATTTATTTTTAAATGAAACATTGACGGAAATTCGGTTGGCTATGTGTTAATTAGTTGGAACTTTTTTTTTCAGCGCATCACTGCCCACAACAAATTCATTCGTGACATCGTGCGTGAAATTGTTGGCTTCGCCCCATATGAGCGTAGGTGCATGGAGTTCCTGAAGGTGTCCAGAGAAAAGAGGGCACTCAAGTTCCTCAAGAAGAGACTGGGCACCCACCTCCGTGCCAAGAGGAAGAGGGAGGAGCTTCAGAAGGTCATCCTTCAACAGAGGAAGGCTGCTGCCGCCGCTGCAGCTGCTGCGCATTAAAGCTGCTGCGTATGAAATCCTGATCGTAATTATTTCTCCTTGACGTATATCAAGTGCCAGTGAAATGTTTTTTTTTTTCTGGACGTCAACACTGGGACTGGGATTTATTTAATGATTTTTAGGTCTTGATAGTTATGATTTGTATTTCTCCGAGAGGAGAAATCCTGCAAACTATGTTGCGTAGTTGTACATTACAATGTTTTCACGACCGTACGCAAAGAAACTATCGCGAAAAAAACTCTTAAGTCAACGCATTGACCGAGAAATAAGTAGAAACAAGGCCATTCTTTCATGTGCGCTCACGAACTTTATTTCAATATTGATGGACACAGAGTGTAGAACGTTTTTTATATGTAGTTTTTAAAGACGATATCCCGCAGCTGCGGCACATTATCGTGAGCTTCAAATTCCTGCATCTTCTGCTAGGAGATCGAGCGTATATCAGTGTTATTAGATTGAACTAGAGCAACTTTCAATAAAAAGCGGGATCATTGTGCTAAGAGTTCCACAAAGCAATTTTGTCGCGGCCATGTTCACTCAACAGCTTACTTTTGCCTGTGTTCAGAGTACCATCACTACGAAATAATGACTAGTTTTATCTGGCCTATCCAGTATATCTTTACGAGTAACTACACGACTTTTCTAGGCACGCGTCAGCCAACAATGTTTGACTGCCACTAGCTCACTTTTGCCTGTGTTCAGAGAGTACCATCACTACGAAATAATGACTAGTTTTATCTGGCCTATCCAGTTTATCTTTACGAGTAACTACACGACTTTTCTAGGCACGCGTCAGCCAACAATGTTTGATTGCCACTCGCCCACATTCAGAGGGAATGTTTTATTTTAAATATCAAGTACACCTGCACGAGATTTTGCACAATGGAGCTGCTGCCATAAGGCTAATTAGCTTAGAACTATTTAATCATATTTATTTTGATCAAAACGCCGATTCGTACAAAAAATGTCCAACATTTCATTTCACGTGCATCGCATTTTGGATCGCAGGTCTTTTCATACTGGTGTTCTCGAGATTAGCCCCTGATAAATACCATACACAAGTTTCTCGCAAAGTTATGTAAGAATTCCGTTGAGTAACTAGTCGCGTGAAAGTTTAGGTAGTTTAGGAGAAACGCGTAAGTTCACATTCTATAGTATAGATGGTGAATAACATCAACCCACTTTAGTGCAAAACGTGACAATTGATGCTACTAAGTAACAGTGCTGCGTTGGTTACAATGTTCATTTCAACATTGTAACATACATAAGTTATTGATCGCTATCTTGAAGTAACAGCACAACCTATTCAATGGAGTGATTCGTACGATGTATTCCAAGCATTATTGTACACTCGACAACATAACCAGTGATAGCGAAATCATAATGCCCTTCTTTGATTTGGGTAACTGCTGCACTATTGAGCAGTAGTTTACTGCACGAACGTGTCTCGTTCAAGAATTGTCAAAAATATTTCTATGACATGAAAAAAAATTCGCTTAAATTGGATGAAGTACCCGACAGAATTTCAAAAGTACCGGATATGACGTAAGACTTTAGCACTAAATCCCTATTTTGATGAAGATAAATCAATATTAAATGCCATACAATATTCAGAATAAGATTTTTCAAAATTGTCAAGATTGCAACCTCCAGTTAGAAGGAAAATTCACGGTACAACGAAGTATATTCGAAACTGTTCAGCTTGCAAGTAAATATTTGACTAAAAAATGAGAACATTTTGGTGCTTTGAAAATTCCTGTCATTTATTTTCACAACAAATAGACCGAGATTTAAAATATGAACAAAGAATTCTTTATTAACTTCTATGAATGATGAATTCAACTGAAGACAGAAAAACTCAAAAGAAAAACACTTGCACATCTCAAGGCTTACAGAGTAACATTCAATAATTTTGACGAAGAAATGAACGATTTAACCAATATTTAAAGGAAATTCAAACTAAGTAAAAGCTAAAGTGTTTCAGGGAAATTAAAGTAAAAGAAGAGTCACACAGCCCTTGAAATAAGAGGAGCAACGGATGAATTTCCGCCCACAAGCAGCACTGGCATATGAATATTAGTATGGAACGCTACAGCGTGTGATGAATATAAGTATGGGGGGGGGGATCATAAACGTACCTATTCAGTTAATTACAATTGCGGCAGATGAATTTCACTATATGTCAAGCAACGTATGAGGAATATCATCTGGTATGCCACAGAGGCAATAATATTTCAGTTAAGGGCAAAGCGGCAGATAAATGTAAGATGGGGAATAGCTGCTGCTGATGACTTTAATTACGAGGATGGTGGCAAAACTTCTTTGTTAATCCCAGGCCTGACTGAAGAGGAATTCGGCCGCCAGGTTCTCGTTCTTCTCACACGCAAAATAAGCCTGAATCACCAACTCCTCGGGGAAGTTGCCCAAGCCTCGTAGCTGAAAAATGAATAAATATAATGCTTTATCTAATATTGAACAGTAAAACATAATTAACTATCATAACATATATATCATATATAATATGATAGGCTATGTCAGGAATCCAATATGAGGAACCTGGAAACATCCTGAGACTCTAGTCACCAGTCAAATTGAACTCGGAGTGGAATTGAGCCGAAGCAGGAGAAATACTGAGCACGGTTATAGCTGAGGCTTTAAAGCGAAGTTACTTCATAACGTAGATTTGATAATACTTGCTGCTATTCGGTTCAAATATCTAAGAGTTTTAAGAATACTAATATTGGTAACTAAACTTAGAAAATAAGTAACGTATTCAACTTGAACCGTATGGAAATATCGGATTTTGATATATTCATATTCATTGAATTTGATTTATTCACAGTTTACTTTTGTTACAATAGGAGAAAAACCCAAACATATTCCCCAATGACTAATCATTGCCAAGAAATCAGCAGCCCGAATTAAAATGATGAGAATTTTGTTTTAATAATTAATCATGTGCGAAATTACTCGAAGTTTCTATTCTATTAGCAAGTTCGATTGATGACCATGAAATGCATTCTTTCAACAAGTTGCAAATTCAAAATGCATTCTCTTATCAATCGTACATGCATAATAAAAGAAATTTCCCATCTTGTACCATTTTATTATGAAATTTTATGATAAAGAGAAACTGTTTTAGATTAAAATGAAGAGAAATTATAATACCAAGTATTATTAATATTAAATATTATAATTATAACGACATGCAAGAGAATTGTACCCGGTCGATAGCATCGCGATCCTCCTGCGACAACACGATGGTCGCGCCACGCGGTCCTCCGCCACCGCCACCACCACCGCCGCCGCCGCCTGTGACTTGGACACCTCCTCCGCTGGTGGGGGCATCTGCGCCGGTGCCGCCTGCATACCACGCAAGCACGTCAGGCAAACAAGACATTAATGTTAACGTAATATTCTAGTATAAGAAGTAAAATATTCACAAGTAGAAAGAGAAGAGATTATTCGGTGGGGAGAGAAAAAAATTCTAGGAAAAGAAACAAAGAGATTATATGGCATAATGCAAAAATTTCTTGATTAGAAAATGAATAGATAATACGGTAGGAAATGAAAAGATTTTTGGATTGGAAACAATAAGATTATGCGACGTTAGTAGGTAAGTTCTTGTTTAGTAAAAGAAGAGATTATATGGTGGTAAGGAAAAGATTTTTGGATAGTAAACGGAAAATCTTCAGCATTTGGACGGTAGGAGTTTTTCGTGTATGAAACTATAGAAATTATAAGGCGAGAAGAGAAAATATTCACGGTTAGGAAGCAACTCAAAAGGAAGAGCTGCATCACGATCTACGTGTTCATAGTAGCTGAAATCATGTATTTTTAGAAGCAAGCTTTAGCAGGCGAATTGCAAAATTATATCAAGACATCGTTCTTCATCAGAAAGTAATCAAAACAAATTTGCAAAATTAACTAAAAAAATAAAAATCAACTATTTATGCCCAAAACTTTTTTCAAGACTAAAGAGGTTCCCACCAACTAACAAAGTTGACGTAAACAAACTAGCACATCATGGACAATTTTCAATCAAATTTCCCACGGTAACATTGTGCCGCAATAATTCGATATGCAGCACTTGTATCAACGCCGTGTCAAAATTTTCAACTACGTCAAGATAAAATTGTGTATTCTGAGTGATAAGAACCTTCGTGTTCAACATTTGCACTTCATACCATCACAACTCTAAACAGAATTACGCAGAAATCACTTCTACTACTTAAGTTTGTAAGATGATAAACCAATATAACTTGTTAAATATTGACTTCACACATAATTACCGTATAATGAATATTCAACATTCCAGTGATATGTTGACTTATGAAGAAGTCAAAAGGGGATCGGAGACCAACTTAAGTACGGTGACTATCACAAATGGCAAGACGTACCACAGAAAAAAGCACCGCTGATGTACAAAACAAAATGTGAAGTTATTACAAGTACCGTAATGAACACCATTGCTAATGAAGGCAGACCGAAGAGGCTTAGTCAAAGCAGAGTTTATTAGACTCTTCCTTTTTAGTAATAAGGGAAGATTAGTGAAGTATCATGGATACCACTAATACTAGCATTATCATGTAGATATTGACTAAAATTTAACGCAGACTTGTGTAGAGATAAATTAAGAGATAATGTAGAGATAAATGAGGCAGACTAATGTAAAGATAATTTTGGTAGGTCGTCTTTATCACTCGTAACAACTGCCGAAAAACAAACACTGCTGACCCGTCGACTGTGGCTGATTGATCATGCGTACGAAGGCCTCCTGGTTGTCTTGAATGACCTGCAGGAGACCAGGGTTCGTGGTTCTGATCTGCTGCAAGAACGCATCCAGCAGCTGGGGGTTGTTGCGCATCATCTGCGTCATCTGGACGAACTGCGGCTGATTGCGCAGGAAAGCGAGAGGATCTTCAGCGCTTCCTCCTGCACCACCGGCGCCGCCTCCCTCACCAGCACCTACTACAGCTGCAGCCGCCGCCAGGGCACCTGCCATGTCACCTGAGGCATTAATGAGGCTGTGGGCGTTTGTGCGTGCCGCCCAAGGTGGGATCAAAGCTAATACTATATATTTAGAAATAAAAAAATAGCAGCCAGTAAAAAAAATACTAGCAGCCATTAGATGGAACTCTAACCAGGAAACAACACAAATCAAGTAACAAAAAAATGCAACAACAATCTTGTCAGAGCTCCTGCCATATTCTATGAGCCCTCAATTAGGAGAAAATTTCATCCACAACAACGAGCACAAATAATTGAATTAGCATCCACTGTCGCCAAGAAACAGATCATAAAAACGACGTAAACCAAGCAGAAATTATGACGAGAAAAAATGAGGAACAACGTTGAAACGACAAAAATGACAACCTAGGAGTTCCAAGAGTATCAAGGCTTAGGATAAAATCTGAGAAGTTATGAAAAAGCATCAGCGTTGCACAAGAACTTCATCATACAATCCAAAGAAAACAAAATAACCTTATCAAGAAATAGAAATACAAAGTCGATTCAGGAAACTTCCTGTTTTGTATTTCGTACCAAGCAGCCAGATGTTGCAGAAAAAGGTTGGGGGTATTTCATAAGAAAGGCAAGGTCATAAAGTTTTGTGTCCGTCCTAGTCAATGGCTACTACACATTGGACAAGTGAACAGCGTGGATTTCGTGTCGTGGCGTACTTTTCTAATAGCCATTTCATTATTGCTACTCAACGAGCATTCCGTACCCGGTTCCATATTTGCCCTTCAGGTCGAGTTCCTGACCGGAAATTGATTGTTATGTGGGTTAACATATTTAGGGCAAGTTGTCTTGAATAAATTGTTTACAATGACTGTCCAAGGACTTTACCTCATTTGAAGATCATACGTCAAGCCATCGCAACATGCCCATCAATATGCTTCAGCGAGTTGAACTGAACATCAAAAATCGTCTAATTGAATGAATTCATAATGTAGGCCGTCATTTGTCCGATGACATCTTTAAAGCTAAGCCATACAAAAATTCAGATAATGTCTTTTCCGATTAAGTTTCTATTGTAATCACTAATGATATATTCACAATTTGTTTTTTATTGAGCTATCAAATCAGGAAGTTTCCGTGAATCAACCTATCGCAAGCCGTATCAATCGCTTTTGAAAGCACATGACAAAATGAATGAAAATGACGCGAGAAAATAAATTCCACTAAAATAACTATAATTGCATAAGCTAGAGGTTATGCTACAGAAGCTGGTAAGATTAGGTACAGGCAGCTGGCGTATTTAATCAGTCAATTTATCAAGAAAATTACGGCAAGATAGCATCCCACAATCAGAGCAGAGCAAAAGAAAATTCCAACTAAATACAATGATGGAGGAACAAGCTAAAAATATACTTTAAAAGGAATAGTATCTTAATTAGAACATTAAAAAAACGATAGATGGTGTTAACTTCATAAACAGGAAAGTAACAGCGGACATACTTTTGATTCAAGACGGGAGAAAATAGGTCAATCTTCATAATATATGGAAATTATTCATAAAAGGAAATAAATAAAAAATCTTCTAGTAAAATAGAAGACAAAAACTTTAATACAAAACAATTTATGTTCATATGATCAAAAAGGAGATATATATTAGATAATAAATAATAATTTTGTGTAGCTTGCTTCACCAGCAGCAGTTGCTGATTGAATCTACGCCACAAAAATATGTACGAGAGACTGCACCGAGAGAAATGAGAGAGGCCTTGTCCAAATAGCAATGAACTTTACGACATTTGTGGGTCATCCTGACCCAGTTTTGTCCCAGCAGAAGAGCGCATCAGTGCTACATCCACTTTATACTCTGTGGGTCAAAAAGTGAGCCTCAATTTGGACATTATAGCCCATGCATTTCCTTAGTGCGTCGTTGGTGCTATGGGTATGCAAGTGTGTCACCATCATTTGGACAATATGACACATTCATTTCCTGAGTGATGGCTTGAGTATCAGACCTGCATCGTCGGCGTCCCCGCCCTCAGCAGGGGCGTCGCCCTCGCCGAGGTTATCGGGGATGCCGTCCACGAGGTACTGCACGGCGGTGTAGGGGTTGTTGAAGCTGGCGCGTAGTGCTCGCTCCACCTGTGCAGGTAGGGGTCAGTTTAGACGTACACTCAGAGTAATGAATGGGTCATACACGAGGTACTGCACTGCGGTGTAGGGTTGTTGAAGCTCACATGCAGTACTCACTAGACCTGTGTAAGCTGGGGTGTTAGCTAAGACCCCATATTTTGAAATTAGTAATATGGGAGTCCTGTCCTCTATATAGAATATTAGTTTGAAGAGGTTTTCATTTAATTAAAATTATTATTATTATTATTATGGATGATAGTAATGAGTTTCCAAAATTGCTTGGGCACATTTTGGCAAACCTGCTTGTGACATAATGAAATATATGAAGATTCTGAAAGGTTAGCTTTCATACATTAGAATACAACTGGAATAACAAATACCTTATGAAGGCGTAATTTATATATTGAATCACCTCTCTTCTCTCATAGCCCATCTCCATGATATTTTCAACCATCTTATTGAACTCTTCCCCCATGACTAAGAAGCTCTCAGCGTTGCTGGCTGCAGAAGCTGCTGTGGGTGCTGCTGCTCCCTCAGCTCCAGCCGCACTGCTGGTGGTGGTAGTGGTGGTGCTGGTAGATGTGGTGGTGTCTGTGGTGGAGCTGGATGAAGATGTGGTTGTAGATGTAGTACTGCTCGTGCTCTCACTTGATTCAGTCTATAATACAAAAATTTGTACATATGTAAATTGCTAAAATACTAATAGCTGCCTTATTTTTCACAATTGTGTCAAATTAATTCAATTAATATGGATAATTTTAGTTCCCAAATGAGGTTTATAGAAAAAGTGTGCTACCTGAAGTAAGGGAAATGAAGATGATCCAAAAATTTTGATCTATTAATATTGTTTCAGCAGTGGGAGAGCCTTGTATGCATTTCATTCAAGTTTCTTCTGATGACTTTCATCTACTTTCTGTCTTTATTAGGCATAATAAAGTGTCAATTGGCACACTTGGACAGGGGATATACAAGATCACATGTACTAATAAATAGTACCAACACAGACAATTCATCATATTGAACCCATATCGTTTCTTAGCTCCTGTCAAATTCTATAATTTGGAACATTACAATAATAATTTCAAGTGCATGTACATCTGTACCTATGAAGTCCAACAAGAATAATCATCAATCAACCTTGGCTAAAGCTATGATATTCAAATAGACATTATGATGCCTGCAGGACAATATTTAGCTATAATAAATACTCACGACAGCAGTGTCAGAGGCTGAGTCTGCTGATGATTCAGGTGGGGTGCTGGTCTTAGGCTTGGTCACCATTATGACCAGGAACTTGTTTATGTCCATGCTGTATGATTCTAATTTGTTGTCATCTTGAAGAATTTTCCCTGGTGCCAGAAATCAACACAAATAAGCTTTGTACTAGGGTATTGTACATAATTTAAAATTTATTCCATTTGAATATTTTGAACAAGTTTCAAGCAAGATTTATATGATAGACACAAAGTGTGTTTATGTAAAACACCATATTAACAAGAGTTTAAACAAGCCTTGTATTCCACAAATTATAGTCTATTTAGAGAGTAGAATGATACCAACTAGTTAACTACCGGTACCTATTTGAAATTTATTTTGGCAACCAGACTCATCTTTCAAAAAATACTACTAGACTACCACCCACAGAGCCACAATATGATAAAACATACCTACTCCCTTCACACAAATAATGACATATTGGAGAAATTTCTTGAACTCTCGTGTGAAATGTTATTATTTCAAGGATAAATGTAGAATTTAAATAATCTATACAAGATAAAAGAGTCTGTAAATATTTTGAGAACTTGTGATTCTAGTAATGGAAAAATAAAAGTGAAGATTATTCCCATTGAGGCTTAGTTTCTGATTATCTTCTGTGCCTCAACTGAGAATTAAGCCTAGTTATTGAAGATGAGTTACTTTACATTTATATTATACATACTTGTCCAATTCATCACCAAGGTTGATGTTTGTTCAAGGCCAATTAATCATGTGAATCAAGTTTAAACCTAAAGGATAGAAATTTTGACAGAGCTGCAATATGTCAATATTGCAAAAATAAATAAAATACCTAAAAAATAAAAAAATAAATAAATAGCTGTCAGTTCAAATGATGTACCAGTAAATTTGAAATTTTTTATTTCAGGCAATATTTGAGCCCAGATGGAGGATAACAAATGAACTGAAGGCAAAGCATTAATGTTGGAAGCCAAGATAGCACTAAAGACATGACAATAAAAGCCAGGGTTAAATTTGTGCCTCAGCCTCTCAGCTGTGTTTTAAGAGACTTTCTTACCTGCATAGATGAGCTTTTGTCCTATGGCAGGATAGTCTTTGCCTCTGTCCTTCTCTATTTTTTCTTTTAGCTCCTTCACCTGGAAAATTAAATCATGAATATCAATGACCAAATCCTAAAACTTACATGTAGCATACAAATTAGTCAAACACCAAAGCACAAAGCATGCAAGGCAAGAGCACAATTTATTAAGCTAGGTTTTTTCATAATTTTCCAACTAAAATATTTCAATTTGAATAAGCAAATAGCAATAAGATGTGGCAGAGCTAAGCAGCCATGATAATGTGTAATAGTGCCACATGATCACTATCAATGTGTGGCATGCACAAGAAAAGTCTTCTAATGAAGGCTTTAGGAATTTTGAAAAATTGTTTGTCTGGAAAAAAAAATCACAATAAAATAGGCCAGAAATTGTAGTTCTGCCAATGCCAGATTAGCAGCCTACGGATTGAGGGAGATCTTGGAAAATGTAGCGGCATGGGAGAAAATCATATGCCAGACTTTTCAAGATGGATTCATATTATACCTTATAACAAATACAAATAACACTGATTACAGTAAATGTATCAGACAGGGTTCGTACCAATATTTAGAAAAAAAATTCCGTGACTTTTCCATGACTCTCCATGACCATCAATATAATTTTCAAAGACTCATAGAAGACGGGTTTAGCATGACTGAAAGACTAACCGTGCATATTCTATCATCTCCTTCAGTTGATAAATTGCAAATGTGTAAATGCATAGAGCAGGCAGACACAGAGGACCACAAATCAGAAATGTGTGACTGCACTTTGCTTCTCTCTTCATTGTGTTGCTTAGCTAACTTAGTGTGTTTGCTGCCTTTGGCATGGCTCTTCAAAGCTGCTTCACCCATATTTGACACATCAAAGTCTTTCAAATACAATGTACATGATATCACCATACATTCATGCTTTGGATGGTGAGCAAGCCAGTCATGATAAGCTTCTATTCTTAACCACAAGTCATGAAATTTACACTTTCCAGGCATGGTGATGTAGAAATTGCATGCTAAAGATGGAACACTGTCACTGCAGATAAAAAAGTTGTCCACTGCCACTGAGCTCGCTGACTGAGCTCACGTAATTGGTACTCAATTCACATGACCAAGTCACATGATTTGAGAACCAATCAGAACGCAGGAAACAAGAGACTGCACAAACAGTAAACACAAGCAGCACAGAAAAAACATACTTTTTTCTTCTATTTTTTTCGAATGCATGGAACTAAGACCAAGCTTAATAAAAAGGAAAAAAGTTTAGAAGTATCAGAATTACCAATAATGTTGCAATATGGTGCGTTTACTCTACCAAATTTCAAAAGATCCATCTATAAATAGCCAAGATAAAATTTCAGCAAGACGCTCCCCATAACACGTTGACTACAAAGTGATACATATGCCTACCACGAAATGTATTTCTCCAGAACGTAGTGGCACATAATTCAGGTTGACTAAAATTGGCCAAATCTGAGAACAAAAAAGGCCAAAAAAGGCAGATAACTCAATATACTAGTTTATTTGTAGGTTCCAACTTCCACTATAAAAATTCCATTCATTTTATTTTTGCAGTATTTAAAATTTAATTAGGAAGTACCACTATCATAAATTTTAGCTGGCCACCACAATTGAGAAAAACTAAATCACGGAATTTGTCAAGAAAAATGACCATCTGGCAACCCTGTTTAAAAACAGTACAAAAAATAAAATAATAGTACAAGATGAAGCAATTGTAGTCAATGTGTTAAATGCTATTATGATTTTATTAAAACTTTATAAACAAAATACTGCCTATAGCTATAAAAGTGACGAATTCACATTGAAAATAATTACCTACATTTTTACTTCGATTCCTAATTTCACTAGTGACATCACAATCTGTCCAATCAAAATAATACTCATGCTTGCCTTGCTTGGTACTAGGTAGCCTATTTAGTAGGTATTTGGTTGGGTTGATCAAGAGCATATTGCAATCATAGGGACAAACCAAAGATTTTTTAGTATCAGTTCATTCTTAATTTCCTCATTTACTCAAGATTTAAACCAAATACTTATGTATGAGGTAGTGGTATCCATGATAATTTGCTGGTCTACTTTTAGGACTCAAAATGAACTAGAGGGAGAGTCTAAAAAACTCTGCTTTACCACTATGAATTTTGCAATTGATATTTGGGTGGGTAATAAGGCTATATGAAATAAGCCTATTATGAATACATGGCAAAAAAACTGAAAAAGAACCTTACCTCTAGGCTCTAGCCTCTAGGTAGCTACTCCTTTGAAGACATTCTCTGGATTAACCTAGCAGGCTAGCAGTAGCAGGGTAAAGATTCTGGTACCTAGTGGGACTGCCAACCGTGGGTACATTACAGCCACACTCAGGATGATGTATGTTTTCGGTGAATTTTCCCGCGCATTTTCACTTTTATTAAGCTATTGCTGTGCACAGTTGGCGCAATGTAATGAAAATTGATTATCTTCGCGCACATGTTCGCGCAATCCCGGCCGTCTTTATTTTAGAAGAAATTTTCTCCAAAGTCATATGGCAACACTGAACACCGTCTGTTTACATTTCGTATGTATAACAGCCGCAGTTTACGATTACCGTACGTTCCGTATCCGAC
>NW_025931721.1:6082-34899 GCF_000764305.2 Hyalella azteca | reverse complement strand
ATCCCGCTAGGTATTCAATTCAGTATCACGATAGCTTACATGTGATGTAGTTCTGATCGTCTGAACTCTGAATTGCGTGTTTAGTGTCGCATGATGGAAATCCCTGCCTAATGATTACATAATGAAGTTTAGTTCATTGCGGTCAACTTAAGAGACAAACTTTTAACTAACTAATACTTTATATAAGTCTAAGTTTAATTGTTGAGTGAAAGGTGCAGGCATAAAACTTCCAAGTGGTTAGGTACTTTATAGAAACTGAGCAAGTTAGCCTATGTATTTTATGCCTTTAAGAATAAGAAGTTCATTTTTTGCCTCAAATAACAATGTTGGATAGAAAAAGTGGTCTTGGTGGATCGAAATAATATATGAACCTTCAAAATTAGAATTCCATCCTGATAGGATGTGTACAATTATTGTAGGTACATAATTGACTGAAAGTGTAAAGTTCCTGGCCTTTCCAAGCATTCAGGTCCTGCTTTCCAATATGCTATGTGTACTGGTTAATTTAATACCCCTCTAGAATTCCACACTGGGCCAGGGTAAAGATTCTGGTACCTAGAGGGACTGCCAACCGTGGGTACATTACAGCATCATTATGCAATAAAATGCCTCTATAATTATTTATAATTTTCTCATCTCTATTCTTGAAATAAAAATAGCAATTGTAAATAATTAGCCTATGATAACTAGGTTAACTAATAACTGTTCGAAATTAACTCCCAAACTAAAATGAACTCATAATTAAAATAAAAATAAACTCGTGTCTTAACCAAATCTTCCAATTGCTGCAAAATTTAATAAATTCCTGCTTTAAAAATCTAAATGCCGCTCAGATCATAGTGCCGGTGAATTCATATCAATCATTTGTTGACAGAACCGACACCAGTGACACGACCATGACAAGTCATGACTTTCCTAATTGATAGTCGTACGTTTATAATAAATATCTTTAGTTATTACTTACCGAAGCAGTTAAGTCTATTTCCACTTGAAAAGTTTGTTGTTGAAGGTTTTTTAATGTTAAAAGCACCATCTTGGAGGATATTGTCTAATAGGCACGCGAAAACGTAATAATCTAGCCAAGCTATCTTCAAATCCACTGATCATTTGCAGCCATTTTTCCGGTGTTGCCAAATGCCGAAATCAGAGGGAATTTCGCAACAATATGGAAAGACTTTTCATTCATGTTTCAATTTAGCCAAGTCTCCAATTGACACTCACTTATAGTTTTTGATAAAAATATTTTTATCATTTCAGAAAGTATGATAGATTTCTCAATTTTTATTTTTTCACGCAATTTCCCTTGTGTCCAGAAGATTTCAGTAACAGCTCACTGTCAGTCATTTGGTAAAACAAATTGTACCTGGAGATATATGAACCATTTGTTTTGTGATCGCTAATAGTTGTAATAATTGTAAAAATAAATTACGTATACATCGACAAGTAAGGTGGGTGGAAACATTTCCAAGATTCCGATATTGCGGACCGTGCGCGTCAACCTCACTACATTGACCTTTTTGGGCCATGCTCTGGCACAAGTTTTTAGCCAAAATTGTAATATCGCAAGATTATGGAACCATTAGTCAATCATTTTAGTTCGAATTTATTTAAGCGTTGCTTAAAAATCTTGTAGATTCTTGTACATCAATTTTATTCATATTATCAAAGGTTCGTTTTAACGTCATATATGTATGAGTATTGCTCGCACACACTAAAATTTTGACTCAAGTCATTCACTATATGAAATGATGCATATATATGGAAAAATTACTATTACCCATATTTTCATCAGTATCAAAAGTATATTACGTTTGAATTGCGATGAAGTTGCAAACGATTTACGCCTCATGAAATATTCAATAGGATCCTTATTGTACGATGAGAGTCTTCAATATTAAATAGCATTGAATATTCAATAATGAGGCTCATCAATGTTCAATAGGACCTTCATTGTACATTTCTAGGAAAAATAAAAAATCTGTGCATATTTTTTGGCTCTGCCTTGAATGTAAATGTGAACAAAGATCGCCCATTCATTCAGTTGGTACGCTTCTCATTTATGACGGCCGAGCAACCTTCGCTCAATTATTCTAATTGATATTAAATTACCTGAATGAATGTCGCTATAAATATAACTCTCACCTATAATATATTTTTAGAGATTATTAAAAATATTCACTCCCCTAAATCGCTAGTGGAAAAAAACGGATCAGAAATCAATAAATTGTTTGACCCATTATTTTCGATCATTTCTTGACCCATTCATTTTCATGAGTAATGGAGAACTGAAACACTGAATTACAAAGCCAAATTTTATTCAGCACATTAGAATGTCACTTATAATTTCAATGTTAAAGTAATATTTAATACCTTCTTGTATATTATACAGAGTTGCTGGAAACAATATGGCACGGATTGATCACAAAGCTTGATATTGTAATGTTAAAAATTTTAAGATAAGGTTAATGATTGCATTACAATATTGCCGCAGTGCAGAATATAGCAACATTGATAGCAGTCATGTTAAAATAAAGAAGTTAAGAACAAAATTGCACACTTAAATTAAATTGCTTAACTCGGACTCATCTTTCAGTAAAATATTTTAACATATGGTTTATTTTGGTAAATGAGAGCAATCACTCAATCGGAATAAAAGCAACTGACATGAGTCAATTTAAAGTATAAAATTGACTGCATAACAATGAATCAGGTTTTAATGAATAGCTTCAATAATATCCTAACAATACATGTTCAACTGACACTCAATGAGACGATTCAGATTATAACGTGAAAACGATATGCAACTGCACTAATTCAGACAATGTTTTCTGATATTATTTCACGATATATACAGCGCATGAATAAAAATATAAATCTAATCATCCTTACTCAATGAAACCAATAAAAAAATATACTAGCACAAAACATCATGGTTGATCCGCCTTCTGCGACGCAAATATTTGTTTCAAACAATATTTTAGTGACGCTTTTCTTCAAACCATTACATCCCGACGTAGAATCAAGTTTTAAACGCGATTCGAATAGTTTTTTCATCGTGTTTCAGATCATTTTGTGAAGCCAAACTTTACAACTTGCAAGCTGGCAAGAGGTTTGGCGTATGGCTACAGAGGGATGGACCGCCATATGGCAACAGAGGGGACGAGCCGCCAAATAGCAACAGAGGGACGTGCCATCATATGGCAACAGTGTCACGTACCGCCATATGGCAACAGAGGGAACGTGTCGACATATGGCAACTTAGGGAACGTGCCGCCATATGGCAACAGAGGGACGTGCCGCCATATGGCAACAGAGGGACGTGCCACCATATGACAACAGAGGGAATGTGCCACCATATGACAACAGAGGGAACGTGCCGCCATATGGCAACTTAGGGAACGTGACGCCATATGGCAACAGAGGGACGTGCCGCCATATGGCAACACTGGCTGGGGTCTCAGTAGCGCGTGACGGAGCTGTTGGTGCGGTTGCCGGCCGTGGCTCTGGAGGGCTCCGTCTTGTAGGAGAACTCCGAGCCTCGGTAGTCTGCAGGGCGGTTCTGCAGGATGTTTAACCGTGTTAGGAATAAAAGTGTGGGCACTGAAGAAATAGGCCCATGGCCTGTGCCGATTCTTGAACTTTTCGTGACTTGATTCACGCGGGATCCGGCCTTTGGAACCCGATCTTTCTATAACTGACGATTGATTGAGATAGCTGCTGGACTTATTGCCTGGTGGCGACTTAAATGACATGTACGTTACATAGAACCGAGTGATAACCTGGTTGTTGCTGTAGCGTATCTCAGTTAGAGCTACAAAATACAACTAATTAATTAACTAATAACTCACCTGATTATTACTGTAGTGTATCTCAGCTAGAGATACATCACATAACTAATTAATTAACTAATGACTCACCTGATTATTACTGTAGTGTATCTCAGCTAGAGATACATCACATAACTAATTAATTAACTAATCACTCGCCTGATTATTACTGTAATGTATCTCAGGCACGTGTACAGTCTTGGACCAATGGTTGGTCCAGTAGAGCTCGCCAGGCGGGGGCCGCAGTCGCTCGACCTCCCGGCACACAAACACGCAGTAGATCAGCGACCCGAACAACACCAGGAAGCCGAAGATCAGCATGGACAGACCCACGTACCTGGGGTATAAGTCGTGTATAATGTGGTGTATAGTGTGATGATACTGTATAAATTATACAGGTGTAACACCAGCAGTCAACAGACAAACACGCAGTAAATCAGCGACCCGAACAGCACCAGGAAGCCGAAGATCAGCATGGACAGACCCACGTTACTGTGGTATATGTGGTGTATATGTGGTCTATAATGTGTGGTATAAGTGGTGTATAATGTGTGGTATAAGTGGTCACCACACTCACCACACAAACGGCGGGTCATACAGCTGCAGCACCACAACGAAGCCGAGTGTGATGAGCAGCAACCCCAGGTTCAGCAGCACCATCAGACAGCAGCACGACCTGCATCACAGTGATAGATATAATCATCACTATATTAACATATGGTGCAATAAATGGTGCATTAAATGGTGCAATAAATGGTGCATTAAGTGGTCCATTAAATGGTGCATCAAATGGTGCATTAAATGGTCCATCAAATGGTGCATTAAGTGGTCTATTAAATGGTGAATCAAATGGTGCATTAAATGGTCCATCAAATGGTGCATTAAGTGGTCTATTAAATGGTGAATCAAATGGTGAATGGTGCAATTAATGGTGCATCAAATAATGCAAAAATGGTGCATCAAACACAAAGTCCCAATTTATTAAAAACCAAATTAAAAACCAAAACAATGTCTGCTAATATATCATTCGGAAAAATGAAAGTGTATTATTGTCCAAATAGTGACACAATTTCTTACCCACAGCACGAGCAGATGGCACTGATACGCACACACACACAGCACAGCACTGATACGCCTTTTTGCCTAACCAAACTGGGTCAGGATGACCCACACAAGAGCATAAAGTACATCGCTTTTGTACAAGTCTAATTTATTTCTCTTAGCTAATTAATTTAGAGGTGGTACTCCAGCGTGGCCTGGGACTGCTACGTCCAGCGTGGCCCGGGACTGCTACGTCCTAAACACATACAAAGGATACCTGGTTTGGACAAGTGTAACTTATTTAAATGAGTGTAGAGACCTGGTGTTGGGACAGCAGGGGTGGGGGGCTGTCATGGTCTCCATGACGAGCTTGCCGTTAGCGGTTGTTTTCGTCTTGACAGACACAACGTCGCTGCCGTGCCGTCCTGACCGGTACGTGTACTGACTGCAACCGGTAATAATTGCGTCATTACAATAATTCGATAATAAGTAATTTAAAATATAAATCTGCCCGGTACTAACGGAAATATTTGTGTCATTACAATAATTCGATAATGATGAATTCAAAATATAAATCTGACCGGTACCTGTACTGGCTAACGGAAATAATTGTGTCATTACAATAATTCAATAATAATTAATTTGAAATATAAATCTGCCCGGTACTAACGGAAATAATTGTGTCATTACAATAATTCGATAATATTGAATTTAAAATATAAATCTGATCGGTACGTGTACTGGCTAACGGAAATAATTTTGTTATTACAATCATCACATTCAATGGAATTCATTTCAACATTTAAATATTACTTTGCAATTGCAAGCAACAGAAATAACAAGGGACATCTATTTCGGGAAGTACAGTAGCTTTATTTTAAAAATCCACTAGCCCAGACTAGATCTAGTTAAATAGGTCTTTATCGATCGATGCCGATTATCTAGGGCAGTCTACGTACGAGATTGCTGTGGATTACATGGGGCCAATGCAGATTCCAGCTCAATGGGCAAATGCGAAAAAGGAAACTTCGTTTTTTACGGAAAGGGGAAAAGTCTTTTTTTTACGAGATGGATTAACTTGGGCTTCATGGCACTCATTCGGTGAACTTTTCAGCCGATGACACTCCCATTTTCTGCATTCGATCAACTGGGTTAAGTCCACATTAAACTCAACGTTGATGAATCGCTACGCATCTCAAATAAAAAATTCCACAAGCCTCGAGAGTTCCTCGAGAGTCCCGTTACTCACTCTAATCGGTATCGCAGCCCTTATCACCGCTTGAGTGGGCCGATCTATAGGTGAGCAAGGTTCCGATGTCGCCCCAAATATTACTCTTTCTCTCAACTACCTTTTCTCTCAATTGCCTCTGTCTCTCAACTACCTTTTCTCTCAATTGCCTCTTTCTCTCAACTATCTTTTCTCTCAACTACCCCTTTCAATTACCCCGTGAGAGGGCAGCACCCCACACACCTCATCTGGGACTGCGGTCTCGGGAAGCCCCACACACCTCATCTGGGACTGCGGTCTCGGGAAGCCCCACACACCTCATCTGGGACTGCGGTCTCGGGAAGCGTGTTGACGCGTAGATCTCTGACGCCGCGCGGGACGCGGCGCGTCGTTCCTCGTCGTCCCAGACGCGGCCGCCGCCGTGGGTGTCGTGGCGCACGACGTAGTCGCTGTCGCCGCGGTCGCTACCCCCACGGCCCCCCGCCGTGCCGGGGTGCAGGTACACCTGGGGGGCAGGGGTTTGTTGCTCAAGTAGAGACAGGTACACCTGGAGGAAAGGGGCATGTTGCTCAAGTGGGGACAGGTACACCTGGAGGAAAGGGGCATGTTGCTCAAGTGGGGACAGAGGCTTGTGGGTCCTGTGGGGATAGATACACCTGGGGGACAGGGGCTTGTGGGCCCTGTGGGGATAGATACACCTGGGGGACAGGGGCTTGTGGGCCCTGTGGGGATAGATACACCTGGAGGACAGGGGCTTGTTTGCCCTGTGGGGAAAGATATACTTGGAGGGGCAGGGGTTTGTGGGTCCAGTGGTGACAGTTACACCTGGGGGACAGTTGTTGTGGGTCCTGTAGGAACAGGTATACGTGGAGACAAGGGCATGTTGCTCAAGTGGGGACAGGCACACTTAAGGGTGAACTCTTCAATTCCAACTCTACACACAAGGTATGCTTAGAATTATTATATTAATAAATAAATAATTACACATATTTTACTGAGCTTGCTTTGAGGTATTTCTCCCAGGGTGCAAGTGCACTAGCCTTTTAAGGTCCTAGTTTGTTGAATTGATCGTACAGGCCAATTACTAATGAAATAAATGTAATTTAATTTGATAAGAGTTTCATCATTGTTGATTTAAATTGAATTTGTCATTTAAACAAAGTCTTAAAACTAATTATTGAACTAACCTGATTGGGGTAATTATCGGCAAGCAACTCCCGAGACCTGCTTCTGTGCCGGCGTTCGATTCTGTCTTCGACGGGAGTTCTGTCATCTAAACGGTCCAAGCTTCTTTGTCTCCTGTCTGCACTGTGATTCAATTCCCTGTCTCTCACATTCAAGCGATCTAAACTCCTGTCAGTTCGCTCGAGTCTGTCTATGCTCTTGTCACGTCTGTCTCTTTTGTCCAATCGATCTCCATTTCTGTCTCTCCGATCAAACCTTTCGACGCTTCTGTCTACATGTCGATCATCAAGACCCTGTTCTATGTCCCTTCTGTCAAGACGGTCCAAACTCCTGTCATATCTACTTGACAGATCGTCACTTCTGTCAAGGCGTGAATCTAAGCCCCGATCTAGAGATCGGTTCCGGCTTTCCACACTTTCGTTTCGAACGTTGCTTCGGTTTCGGCGTTCCAAACTTTCGTCTTGGAAGTTATTTCGGTTTCGACGATCCAAACTTTCATTTCGAAAGTTATTTCGGTTTCGGCGATCCAAACTTTCGTCTCGAACGTTACTTTGATGTTCTTCTCGAAGTCTGTCGTGGTTTGAAGAGGATTTAACTCTTCTTGGAGGACGATCAGGAGTACTGAAATCATAGGAAGAATATGGTCCTCCGGCGCCGCCCTCTTCGCTGGTATAGTCCACGTAGCGCGACGACTTGCCAACTTGGTACTCAGCCATCGTTTTCTAGTTGATGAACTAAATTCAAATAATAATTTTTTTGTTTGAGTTGTCAAGCAGAAATTTTATAAATTGGTATTTCTAGTCCGTCTTTTTTTAAAGTTCATAAGAATATAATTCATGCAATATTGTTAAGTATTCATGGTTATTTACATTCTAAACTTGAGCAAAAGCTTTCACTTCCTTGACAAGGGAGCCATAATCTTGGCAATCTAGAGCCATAGCTGAAAATTTACTGCAAGTATTAAATAAATTTTATTAATTTACAACTGAAAAGAAAGAAATCATCATGATTTGTATGCAATAAACCTGTAAAATAAGGCGATAAGTAATAATGTCACATGCTTGCTTCAATCGCAAATTCACTAAAAACTTAAAAGCAAAGAAAACTCCACAAAAATTCATGGTATCTTTAAAGAAAACGTTTCGGAGTCCAGCTCCATCGTCAGTTCGAAAATTCTAGAACACAGATAAATCGGTAATTAGCACAGTCATGATTGCAACAAAAAACCTAAGCTGTAAAACCTATCTATTTACAATTTCAAGCGGGTAAGAGCTAAAAGCTAAATTCAAACTAGGCCTCTGTTTAAAAATATATAATGATTCTAAAATGCGCAAATCAGAAACGCCGGAACTGGAAGCTAAAACTTTGAAGTCACTGTCAGACACTGGAACATCGCACTGCTCGGCGTGAGCCCGCACAGCTGAATGAGGGGGGCGCGACAGTAAGTTACTAGTTCTACAACTCCTGCCCTTATGTTCTGCGACCCTAGAATAAAGATTGCGAGACGTCATCCCGACGTACGCAGATGCACATCGTGCACAACTATATTCATAAACTAGGGACGCTCGCATATGCATAGGGAGAGTATCTTTGTACCTAAAAAAGAACCGATTTTATAATGGTTGACCAATATAACACGTAGGTTAACATTTGCGAAATACTTAGAAAACAGAAGTTTTAGATCCCTTGACATAGTTTCGGATGCAGGGCCGAAATATGGAAAAGAGCAATAAACAACATCCCTACTGTCGCGCTCGGGGGCAATCTCATTGTACCGCTTGGACATGAATTTCTTTATTTGGGTAAACACCAGATTAGTCGGAAATCCATTAAGCGAAAAAATATTGCGTAAAAATTCGAATTCAGCGTGCAGAATATTGTAAGTAGAACAAATTCGAAAGCCCCGATGTAAAAGTGTTTGAATCCCATTAATCTTAAATCGAAAGGAGCAAAAGCTAAAATAGGTGGTACTGAGACCTGTGAAAGTCGATTTTCGGAATACAGAAGTTTGAAAACGGCCATTAGATTTAGTAATATTGCAATCGAGGAAGGATATTCTATTGTTAGAATCCAGTTCCATGGTAAATTTGATGGATTTATGCTGCGAATTTAGGTAATCGAAAAAGAGTTTAACGTGAGAAGGATGCTTAAACAGTAAAAAAGTGTCATCAACGTATCTGTTGTAGAATATTGGCTTAAAATCAAGAGGGCAATTGGACAGCCAGGACACCTCGTGAAAACACATAAAAATATTCGCAAAGGTTGGGCCGAGTGGAAGACCCATACCCAAACCGTCAATCTGTCGGTAAAGCTTGTTAGCAAATATAAAAACAAGAGTTTAAAACAGATAATTCCAAAAGAGATTTAAACATAGGGTCGCAGAACATAAGGGCAGGAGTTGTAGAACTGGTAACTTACTGTCGCGCCCCCCTCATTCAGCTGTGCGGGCTCACGCCGAGCAGTGCGATGTTCCAGTTTCTGACAGTGACTTCAAAGTTTTAGCTTCCAGTTCCGGCGTTTCTGATTTGCGCATTTTAGAATCATTATATATTTTTAAACAGAGGCCTAGTTTGAATTTAGCTTTTAGCTCTTACCCGCTTGAAATTGTAAATAGATAGGTTTTACAGCTTAGTTTTTTTGTTGCAATCATGACTGTACTAATTACTGATTTATCTGTGTTCTAGAATTTTCGAGCTGACGATGGAGCTGGACTCCGAAACGTTTTCTTTAAAGATACTATGAATTTTTGTGGAGTTTTCTTTGCTTTTAAGTATAAAGCGATACGTTATGTAATGTGTCGTATATTTAAATTAAATGTAACTATTCACACGAATGTTTCAACACGATCGTCGAATTTCACTTAGTTTAGTTTGTGTCTATGTCACACTTGAACATCTGTGAATAGCAAAATCGACAAATTACAAACAAGTAGATTAGTACATACTAAAGGTGTCTATGAATTCATACGGAAACTAAACGATTTTCCAGTCAATAAGCAAAGTATATATACCTTGTATTTGACTAACTTATTGTTAAGCAGAATATTTAAGTGATGATATTATAGGCAGTCAAGTTTATTAACAGTGGACAATAATAAAAGCGTGCTTATTCCAAGTAGGTATATTCTTAATCTTCTCATATTAGGAAACAATAGTAAAGATGCTATAAATATATAATATTTATTGCCATTAGGATGAGATCACGAGCACGAGTTACTCGCGTCTGCCTCGCCCCTCCCACGCGCAGCAAGGCAACCGCACCCACGCATCCATGGCTGACTCAGCGGTGACTGCAATATTATATGATAAATTCTGCACATAATAACTTATGTGATATGTTCTGCACACATTTACTTATATGATATATTCTGTATACATTAACGTAGAGTACGTAGACGGTATATTCTGCACCCATTAACTTATGTGATAGATTCTGCACATATTAACTTATGAGATAAATTCTGCACCCATTAACTTATGTGATAAATTCTGCACATAATAACTTGTATGATAAATTCTGCACATATTAACTCATGTGATAAATTCTGCACATAATAACTTATATGATAAATTCTGCACATATTAACTTATGTGATAAATTCTGCACATAATAACTTATATGATAAATTCTGCACACATTAACTTATATGATAAATTCTGCACATATTAACTTATATGATAAATTCTGCACACATTAACTTATATGATAAATTCTGCACCCATTAACTTATATGATATATTCTGCACACATTAACTTATGAGATAAATTCTGCACATATTAACTTATGTGATAAATTCTGCACATATTAACTTATATGATAAATTCTGCACATATTAACTTATATGATAAATTCTGCACATAATAACTTATATGATAAATTCTGCACATATTAACTTATGTGATAAATTCTGCACATATTAACTTATGTGATAAATTCTGCACATATTAACTTATATGATATATTCTGCACACATTAACTTATATGATATATTCTGCACACATTAACTTATGAGTTAAATTCTGAACATATTAACTTATATGATATATTCTGCACATATTAACTTATGTGATAAATTCTGCACATATTAACTTATATGATATATTCTGCACATATTAACTTATGAGATAAATTCTGCACATATTAACTTATATGATATCTTCTGTACACATTAACTTATATAGAAGCATGCAAAACATTAAAGTGTGGCTTTCATTATTCTCGGTCACTGTCGGCATCAGTGGTTGTAAAACTTGGAGTAAAGTTCCTCCGTGGGGCTGTTTAATAACTTGTGGTAATGATTTGGGGCTGAAGGCTATGTTTTCAGGTTAACTTGGGTACAATAATGTTGACAGCTTTTTAAAAAGAGTAAATTTGTTGAGAATAGGAAGTTAAATTTGACTATAAAGCGTTAAGTTTGGTAATCGTCGGTTTTAAAGTAACTAGTTCTGCTGAACAGTGTACAAGGTTAAACAAGGTAACGTACGATTGGTAACCACTGGTCTAAATTGTGATGTTGAACTACGTACAAGAATTAACAAGAAGACAATTTTTACTAAACATCGGTCTGAAATGTGAAGCTGAACGCTGAACATAAGTAGAAGGTCAGGGTATAGATATGAATTGCGGCCTTGCTACAAACGCCTACACAGCGCAGAGCACCGCGGTGTGGATGTGGAGTACTCAGGTAAATGAATGGATCATATTGTCTAAATCAGTGGTTCATAAACTTTTTCAGGCTGGCGCCCCCCTTGGCTCATCAGTGAATTTCTAGCGCCCCCCCACCGCTGACAGATACATTTAAAAACAAACGCCTCTTTCTTGATTTTTGGCATGCTGCAATTTTTAAAGAGAAAGGTTAAACTCAGATCTTTCCAGAGGCCCCAACAGATCTTTCCACCGCCCCCAGGGGGGCGATATCGCCCACTTTGGGAAACACTGGTCTAAATATTGACATATTTTCTACTTGTAGCACTGATAGATCCTTTGCTGGGCAAAACTGGGTCAGGATGACCCCCACAAGAGCAAAAGTGCATCACTATTTGGACCAAGTTCTCAAAAATTTACTAAACATGTGGCAGCAACTGCTAAGTTTTAATATTGCCATTAAATTCAAGATCCTACAATGGGTACGCTGCTGCATTCATGCTATTTTTTAATTATTTTATATTCACATCATATGTTACCATTACATCGAAAAATGTATCTGCAGTATGAGAACACATGAGCTAGAGAAATAAAATGAATAGATTAAAGATAAAAGACTTTTTTGCGTTTTCACAGTCGAATTGAGAAAATAAATATAATTTCACAATATTAATTAATTTAATAAAGGTACTTGTTTTAAAGAATTAACTTGCTTTCTTTGGGATCGTTGGCTAAGTTATATTGTGGATGACTTAGGCACTTATAACTCATGAACCTGATATAAAATTCTGTTATAAACTTCTAAATCCTAAATTAATAATGCTTCAGTATATAAACGATGCACTTGAAATTATTTCTAATGAATTAGAGTCTCTCTCCTTAATAAGCTTTATAAATTCCGGAATAATGATCCATCTTGTCACTAAACAGCAGCCATGCAGACATCCCACTTTCTAGAGGGTGAACCTTGATCTAGATTCCTTAATTTAATGGCTGTCAACTACACCTGATGGAATATTTTGGGTGTTAATCTATTGTTTTAAAATAAGAGCAGGGATGAATAATTGGTAGTAGATGTATTGGCATATTGTGGTTGAATGGTTGTAAGTTGTGCTGATTCAACGATCGTGAATTCGATCCATTTGATTTAGGATCAACGTACAATAGGTGGCTAACCGATCATGTTTGCTCTTTCTGTCCATCCACATCTCTAACCAAAAAGCTTTTAACAATACACCAAAACTCTTTTAAAACACACGAACATCTTTGATTCGTGTTATTACGAATAATTTGCATTTAAACATGAGGTTGCAAATTAAAAAGTGTTCTGCAAGACATCAATGTTGTAATACGGACAATGCTGGATTAAGATGTACCAAACAGAAATGTACTTTGTACTTTGCAGAAGTGAAAGAAACAACAGGGTTCTTAGCGTGTATGCTCAAAACAGATCGTGTTTCAAACAGGAAGAATGTATTTATCCTAACTGGATCAATGCACTAACAGAAGAGTAACTTAAGAAAATTGGAATAGAAAAACCAAGGACCAATTTATTCTAAAAATATCTACCAACCAGGAATGCACTAAACAGAAGTATATGCTTAACAGGAATATAATGAATATTTCTCATTGTGCAGTGTCATGGCACACCGCAGTGTGGCGCAGCGTCATGGCACACCGCAGTGTGGCGCAGCGTCATGGCACACCGCAGTGTGGCGCAGCGTCATGGCACAGAGCAGTTTATAGCACGTGCATCCTGTTTCATTTCAAATGCAAAGGTCGTCAGGTTTTAATAATCTCGCCCTTGTTCTTAGATACTCGTGACATCAATGATTAATTCTGTTCTGTGGTTTTTCTCCGAATTTACAATAACTAATATTCCAACCAAAAATTCATAAGTAGAAAATAGTCAAAAAACATTTATTATTAACTAAATTTCTCTCTATTAAAGAAGAAGTTAATTTTTTGGCTTATTCTTGTCTTTAAATTTTTGGTAAATTTGCGATTTAAGCAATTAAGTAATCTTGATTCTGATATTCGAAGAAATGTTAAAGACAAAGGTTTATCTGTCATGGCACACCGCAGTGTGGCGCAGCGTCATGGCACACCATAGTGTGGCGCAGTGTCATGGCACACCGCAGTGTGGCGCAGCGTCATGGCACACCGCAGTGTGGCGAAGAGTCATGGCACACCGCAGTTTATGGCACGCGCATCCTGTTTCATTTCAAATGCAAAGGTCGTCAGGCTGTAATAGTCTCGCCCTTGTTCCTTGATACTCATGACATTAATGATGAATTCTGTTCTGTGATTTTTCTACGAATTTACAATAACTGATATGCCAACCAAACATTCAAAAGCTAAGAAAATAGCAAAAAAAAACATTTATTATTAAATAAAGTTGTGTTCTCCTTTAAAGAAGAGGTTAATTTTTGGGCCTATTCTTTGCTTTTAAATTTTGGGTAATTTTGCGATTTAAGCAATCAAGTGATCTTAATGCTTATATTCGAAGAAATGTTAAAGACAAAGGTTTATCCTGAAAAATTACTGAAATCCATAAACATTACAATGAAATTTATATAAGTCTTTTAGGCATACCTTAATTATTTTAATTTCCAATTTTCCTATTTAGTTTAGTTGACGTGAGTTGTATTGGCAAACAATTGTGCCAGCATCATGAATGACAATTGTGCCAGCATCATGAATGATAATTGTGCCAGCATCATGAATGACAATTGTGTTTGCAATACGAGGGGCGGACGCCTGCAGGATAAGGTTAAATTTGCAAAGAACTTCGTCTCGTCTTGGAAAACATGATATCACCCTTACACAAGACATACATCAAAAACCTTACGCTTGACAAAAGTCTGTAAAATATTTTTTTCTCGATTTAGTGATCAAATTTCAGAAGCCAAATCGGTGAAATTTAGGCCTTTACGTGACTTATTGCGGAAACGAAAAGTCAATTTGGTTATCCTCCTTAGTTTTATGAGCAACAGGTTATACGTTTCATCTCTTTCATAACATAAATATGGAACCATAAAATATCATACACATGGAACAACTATAACAGAGCATAAACAACCATAAAACAGACACAGAGGAGCAGAATTCGAATAAATTAAAAGCCATAAAAGCCATAAACAAAAGCCATATTATAAATTAAAAGCCATCATTTACTTGTGATTTAAGGAGTCAGAAGCTGAAGAAGCTCAACATTTTAAGTGTGCAGTTGATAACCTCTTGAATTCAACCCAATTAATGCTAACGATAAACTCACATATTACGCAAGTCAACAGGATGTACCAGAAGATCCTAAGTGACATTTATTAAAAAATTCTTTGAACATATTTTATGCGCATCGACAGGCCAATACATTAAATTTTTTATATTTGATAAAATATTAGTAAATATTTTGTTACTTGATCGTAGTTCGCATATTTGTGATTGGTGGATTTATCTTGAGAAATTGTCGTTGATTCTTCATTTTCACGACCACGCCATCGTAATCGTGGTTGAAAATGTGACCTCATGTGAGAACCAAAAATGTGACCTCATGCGAGAACCAAAAATGTGACCTCATGCGAGAACCAACAATGTGACCTCATGCGAGAACCAAAAATGTGACCTCATGCGAGAACCAAAAATGTGACCTCATGCAAGAATCAACAAGGAACAGGAAGTTGTGTTAAATATCTGCGAATGTTCCCGCCATTACGGCAGCAGACGAGGATGAGATGCTACGGTGCACAGCCAGAGCACGCTTCTTCAGCCCGTGTAATTTGAGAAATATATGTAAAAAAATGTAACTCAGTATATACTCACGCAGTGAGTGACAGAGAGCGCATTTTCTCGTCGACGAAAAAGTGAAGTCACGGACAGACGGACGGACAGATAGACAGATAGTCGGACATAACGAGCTCAATAGTGCATTTTTTCCATAAATGAGAAAATGCGCTAAAAACAACGCTACTAATAAACTGGAAAAAAACGCGTGAAAAATAAAGAGTGAAAACAGCGTTAGAAATAAATCTTCAAAACATTTTGAAATGGAATAAAAATACAGCGTTCAAAATAATTTAAAAAACAGCGTTATATATACCTATATAAAATGAAAAAAAGACAACATTAAATATAATGTAAAAAATCAGCGTTAAAAATGGAATACAGAGAATATAGCAAGGTTAGTATGTGACTTCGGTCAGGTACCGATTCTGGACCGAAATATTCTGGAGAAATATTTTTTTAACAATAAATATACCTTTCTCTAACATTTCCTAATTGCACCAACACATTGAACACAATATAAGCAGCTGCTGAGAACCGTACTCTTGGTACGCAACTCATCGTACTCTTGGTACGCAACTCATCGTAGTCTTGGTACGCAACTCATCGTACTCTTGGTACGCAACCATCGTACTCTTGGTACGCAACTCATCGTACTCTTGGTACGCAACCATTGTACTCTTGGTACGCAACTCATCGTACTCTTGGTACGCAACTCACCGTACTCTTGGTACGCAACTCACCGTACTCTTGGTACGCAACTCACCGTACTCTTGGTACGCGAACCATCGTACTCATGGTACGCAACTCACCGTACTCTTGGTACGCAACCCATCGTACTCTTGGTACGCAACCATCGTACTCATGGTACGCAACCATCGTACTCTTGGTACGCAACTCACCGTACTCTTGGTACGCAACCCATCGTACTCTTGGTACGCAACCATCGTACTCATGGTACGCAGCCATCGTACTCTTGGTACGCAACTCATCGTACTCTTGGTACGCAACCATCGTACTCTTGGTACGCAACTTATCGTACTCTTGGTACGCAACTCTCGCCGTATTTATATATAGCGCGCCAGCTGTCACTGGCGAGCAGCTTTGACCGTACAAGGACCATCTGACTGTACTTACCAGCTGTGACTGTTGATAAAAGTAAGTGACTGTTGAAGTAACTGTTGACTGTAGAAATTTTTTCCCTTGAGTGTGTTAATGATCCGGCTCGATCGGTGCTTGTTAATATCGCATGAGTGCTGCGAGCAGAAAGTGTGTCACTATTTGGACAATATCACCTGGATAATTAAGAGACTTTGTTAGAGCTTGCACATGAATGGATCTTGAAGCAACTGATTAACATTTGACAGAAGCAATAGAAACTACTTAGCAAGGAATACGAAAATGAATATATTCTCTTCCTCATCGGATTACATAGGTAGAATTAGAGCTTAATTGAAAAATCGATGAATATCGAATACGATTACAACGCTGTAAAATAAAGCAATGGAAGAATGTTTTGTTTGCAGGTGTTTCAATTTGCAGAAACTTGGTGCGAGTTTCTGCAAATTGCGAGTTTCTGTTTGCAGAAACTTGGTGCGAGGTATGACCCATGTTGGGCATGAGAAGGCCGCAGCATCCCACTCGCCACTCAGCCTCAACGTAAGTGAGTCAAGCCTCCCACTCAACATTCTGGGTCAACGTGAGTGAGCCAGGGCATCCCACTCAACACTCAGACCCAACAAGTGAGTAAAAGTCCCTTTTTTCTCACTCTAAGCATGAATGACTTGCCGAGGCCAGAGTGATGAAGCTAATATGCCTCAAACTCACAACTGAGGCCCATTATGAGGAGTCTAATGCCTCCCACAAACGAATGAGGCTCAGTATGAGGAGGTCAATGCCTCCCACTCACAAATGAGGCTCAGTATGAGGAGGTCGATGCCTCCCACTCACAACTGAGGCTCATTATGAGGAGGCCAATGCCTCCCACTCACAACTGAGGCTCATTATGAGAAGGCCAATGTCCCCACTCACAACTGAGGCTCATTATGAGGCCAATGCCTCCCACTCACAACTGAGGCTCATTATGAGGCCAATGCCTCCCACTCACAACTGAGGCTCATTATGAGGAGGCCAATGCCTCCCACTCACAACTGAGGCTCATTATGAGGGGTTCACAGTCTTTCACTCACCACTAAAACTCATTATGATACCACCAATGTCTCCCACTCACCACTCGGGGCGAGCGTGAGTGGGCCGGAGCATCCCACTCGTTCGTGCTTCGTAATTCACCGTATAGTAATTCACCGTATAAAGTAATTCACCGTATAAAGTAATTCACCGTATAAAGATCATCACTACACGAGCGTTGAGGTCTCCGCGACTTGAAAACCAAAGGTTTTGGAGAAAATAAAACTTCATGTTCGTTGAACTACTTCATATTGCATGGGTAAACTTTACGCATTCCCAATTAATTATCAGAGTTTTAATTTTCGTGGAAAACTTCATCGTGAAGATTTGCATGTTTTGTCCATCAAGAGATAGCGTTTTTCAACCGCAAACAATTTTTTTACATTATTTTGTACATTCCGTACGAAATCAGAATTGCCTGCAATCCCGTGTAACAAAATGTGTGACAATAGATCGCGTATCTCATACCGATAATTGAAAAAGGGTTAGAAATATTTTTCATTCTACTTATTATCAACTATTCAATGTTATTATCTTAAGCTAATGGGATCGTTTAAGACTTCTTCCCGATATCTAAAGGCAGATTCTAAGCAGACGAAAAATTAACACATTCCAAACAGGCAAAAAGATTCACACATACCAAACAGACAAAAAATTCATAAACGTTCAATCGTTGCCGGAATAACTGACAAATGATCTCAACAAATTATCGTCAGAAAGGGTTTAAGTAAAAATACATTAGTGGAAGTTAGTATATTGAATTGTTTGTTTTTCTGAAGCCTAGCACTGTAAATACATAGGGGCGGGAATCAACAATGCCTATCGTGTCAAAACACTAGCTTGGCATGAATTTTTTAGAGAATCTATAATACTTGTAGAACAATGAGAGAATAACTGCATTTAAAAAATGAATGCGAGTCTTCAATATCAATAAGTAAAAATGTAACTATTTCTTACGGAAATAAAACCATAACAAATTACGGAAAGTTTGGCGTGCATAAAGACACTTATGAGATATATGCAGTGTGATATACGTATATGATCCAGGTGCGCTTTAAATCGCGGTCGCCTTTCATGCACTAGACTGGCAGTCAACCGCCAACAATACGAGCGGTCAAACTACGTTCACTTTTACATTGCACAAGTCTTGTCAGTGTCTCAACCAAATAAAATATTCACTATTAATTTTCAAGAAATGTGTTGTTTAGAAATCAGGATCCTAACATGGACCCGATATTTGGGTTTTATGTAAAGATTTGGTGCCACAGTCGCAGAAGCGACAACATCACGCAACGAACTTTCCAGACACACTGACTGCCGTTCGTCAATCGTACCAGAAGACTGGAAGACCTTGCGACCACCTGACACTCTGCTCAAGAATTTCCGCATTATGCAAGTTCGTAAATATATTCAGTGTAAGTAATAGATCAGCATTGTTTGTAAAAATCTACTTATAATGTGAGATGAATATTTCAGTTTGAGATGAATGTGTATAAAGTAAAGTATCGTAGAATATGTACTACATAGAAAGGGAAAGCGCAGCGCCAAATGCAGGCGGGCGGGTGGGACGAGTTTCATTAGCTCCGTTCCAGATTGAGCTTTGATAAGCGCATACCATCGAAAAACAATGCATGGGACAGCAATTTGAACATATTATGTGCAAGCAACTAAATTGAATATGCATAAATATCTTGCCATGTCTCTCCATATCGAACCCCAGAAGGAATATTGCCTTCTGAATTGACCTGTTCTTTGACTTATCTTAGTACACGTTGCGACCAAAGCACACGTAGCGGTCTAAGTACACTTCTAGCGTAGCTGCATAAGTTCTGCTTGAGTCTTCATCGTATTGCTGCTTCTTGAAACACATTTCGAGTTAACTCACGTCACATTAATTCCTTAAATCCAAACTTCCGTAAATTTATCGACCAACGGTTAGTGGTTAGTCAAATTAGTTTTTATGTCGACCAGCACTCCCACTTCAGTGACTTCATCAATTTATCTAAATGTAGAATTCTTGTAGCAGTTGTTTTTTTCATAACTTTAGACTAACTGTTCCTGTAACAATTTAAAGGAATAAAATCCCGAGTTATCAATGAGATAAGTGGCTCCCTAACATTTTTGAATAAAACTATAACTCCGAATTTATAAAATTTAGCCATTGTAGCGGGGATATTTGTCAAATAGCATAATCTTTATTAGTATTACATACATGATTAATTTTTTATGACGTATAATGTATTTCATTATGAGGGGGTCAATGCCTCCCACTAACGAATGAGGCTCATTATGAGGAGGTCAATGCCTCCCACTAACGAATGAGGCTCATTATGAGGGGTTCACAGTCACTAACTGTGACTGTGATCACTAACCACTAAAACTCATCATGAGAATGAGAGCATCAATATCTTCCACTCACCACCCAGGCTACTCGTATATGAGCAAATGTCTCCCACTCGCCACTCGGGGCGAGCGTGAGTGGGCCAGAGCATCCCACTCGTTCGTGCTCTTAAGTTCACCGTCTAAAGATCATCACTACACGAGCATTGAGGTCTCCGCGACTTGGAAAACTAAAGGTTTTGGAGAAAAATAAAACTTCATGTTCATTGAACTACCTCATATTGGTTAAACTTTACGCATTCACAATTAATTATCAGAGTTTTAATTTTCGTTGAAAACTTCATCGCGAAGATATGCTAACGCAACGCCATCAAGGGATGGCGTTGCGCGATGCTCTAGCGTATTTCAACCGCAAAGAATTTTTTTACATTATTTTAAGTAAAAATACACTAGTGGAAGTTAGTATATTGATTTTTTGTTTTTCTGAAGCCTAGCACTATAAATACNTCAAGTGATTTAATCACATGATTTAATCATTTTGATTTAATCATTGCCAACCCTGCAAGGTGCTCAAAAAAATTCCAGCTTTTTTGGGAACAAATGTGGATAATTATGAAAATGTACGAATAATAAGCAGAGAATGTTTTATATTCCGATTTGCAGGGAATAAAAATTCTTCAGATGACGTTAACAGATAAAAAGGCAGGTCTTAGCAAGGATTTATAATATATTTAACGACGTTTCGAATGTATCAACATTCATTTTCAAGTTAATAAAAGCACTGAAGAATGAAATTTTGGTGGACATAAGTACATAATGAATGTAAATAGGATACTACAAGGAAATTTTAAACGGAAAATGACTCCGAAAACTATCTCAAAGTTCAGATAATTTCGGTAGTTTCAAAACAGTTTGCTGGAATCGGCCAGCAATCGTATGTCGGTTAATATTGGGCGCCGCTGCATAATAACGAAACTTGTGGGTTCCTCCAGCGCAGTGTGAGCGACGGTCTTGTGAGCTCGTAAAGGAGAAGGCTGTACACTTCTTCATCATTTGGACTACATTGAGGTTATTGGACTAACAACTAAGACATTGAGACCGTCTCACCTGCCACCTACAGTCTGGAGGACAGAGAAACCTCTTGAGATAAGCTCACAAGACCGTCGCTCTCACTGTGCTGGAGGAACCCACCAGCATCGTTATGCAGTGCTGGAGGAACCCACCAGCATCATGCAGTGCGGGAGGAACCCACCAGCATCGTCATGCAGTGCTGGAGGAACCCACCAGCATCGTCATGCAGTGGTGCCCAACATTAACCGACCGACGCTGGTTGGCCGATTCCAACATCTATTTGCTGCAAGCTTCCTAAATTAACTAAACTTCGAGATCGTTTTCAGAGTCATTTTCCGTTTAGCATTTCATTGCTGTATCCTATTTACGTGTATTATGTACTTATCTAAAACAAAATTCCATTTCTCAATGCTTCTGTTAGCTTGAAAATGAATGTTGATACATTCGAAACGTCTTTAAATATAGGGCAACGTGGGGCAGCGCGCCCCCCACTTTTTTTAAACTAAATTTTTGATGAAGTTTTAATTGATACGAGGTGGTTCTTTGTTTTGTTTAAAGGTACAACTAATGAGGAATGTATGATGTGAATTAGACGCCTATAGAGCTGTCTCTTATACACATCTAGATGTGTATAAGAGACAGGTCAAAATGGGCCCANAAATGTGTTTTTTGAAGGATCCTTGTTTTGAAATGGATCCTGTAATCACGTTGAACTTCTGTTATTGACATCGTTATTGACTGTAGCGATAATTTTTGTTCTTTCTTCTTTGCTGTAGCGAATCATGATGAAAATTTAAGGCTTGATAATTAAACACAAATTTAGCAAGCTATACAGGATAATGACGTAACTATGATGCAATATAACCATGAAAATGTTCTTCTTTTAAATAAAACAAGTTTCAACTTCATAACGTTCTTAGTTTTTTATTTATTAACAAATTAAAAGGGTTACTTAATTCTGAAACACCCTGTATATTTGACTAATTTTATATATTCATCTAATTGGATGACGTTAGTATAGCGAAAGGCACGTTTCAGGAAATAGCTTTAGTTTTTTAACGACGTTTCGGATGCAACAAACAGTAATTTTCAAATTAACAAGAAGCATTAAATATTGAAATTTAGGTCGAAATAAGTACATAATATACACAAATATAAAATAACAGTAGAATTTTGAGCAAGAAAAATCACACGGAAAACTTTCTCAAAGTTAAGACAAATCCGGCAGTTAGAAGATATATGCTGCAGGGAGTCCAATCCGTAGCGATGAGGAATGGTTGTGAGCTGTAAATGCTTGTGAATAGCTCATCGCTCATAGGTTGTGAATATAACTTTCATATATATATATATATATATATATAATTGAAGGATATTTCAATCTATTGTAAATTGCGACATTGTTGTGTATTAAGGTAGAGCCCAACCTATATACGCACGCGGCATTCGCCGCCGCCCTCCTTATCACCCAAGTCAAGAAAACTTCCGTCTTAAAAAAAAGTGAACCAACAGCATGCCTCTCTGTGTTACGTTACCCCAATACATGGTTGAACTAGTAGAATATAGTCCAACCATGCCCCAATATATCTATAATATACCTTTGTGTTTTATTGCCTTAACATATCTCTGTGTTACTTGGTGAAATTCGTAAAAGTATATCAATTACTTCGAGATAATGCCAGACGCGATGGAATTGATAGAGGAAATTGAAATATAGTGCTTCACATCAAGCACGCGGAGGTAAGGGTAACATTCCGTTGTTGCTTTTAGAATTTATAACTCGGCGAGAAAAGTTGAGTTGAACTTTCCGAAGTATGTGAATTTGTAAGAGTCACTCGTTTTTGTACTAGTGTTACTCGTACTCAATTATTTGCTTTAATGTTAACTCGGCTCTCGATATACATCAATATGCATGCAGCTTCTCTGAAACGCCCTAGACATAATAATATTCAGTGAGACAGTGTGGCGACCGGACGCGCGTGTTGTTGGATCATGCCAGCGTCCACAAGATGTTGCTGCTCGGCAACGTTCACTTGCGGCTACTCACATTCAGGATAATTTCTGAACGCTGTAGGTTTCGCTTGGTATTTAACGAAACGCGTTCGAATGCCATTTCATCACCAAATGAAACGAAAAAATGTGTGAAGAATGATATTTATTATTATATTTTATAATTTAAACTATATAAACTCCTAACATTTATTGAATCTTGCCAAGGTTGTGCATGCATGAGTCCGCCTAATTCTGCTAGGCGGCTACGTGCTGTGTGCAGACGCCTGCTCTCAGTCTCAGTACTGGCTGGGGCATGAGGCTAGGAACATGTGGTGTGTGTCTAATGCTCTCTGGGTGGTGCGGGTTATTCTCATAGTGACTGCTGCAAATACATTGTTTGATTCTTTAGTTGTATTCGTCTCAGTTGAGTGTGTTGAAGTCGCAGTTCTTGCTCGTTACTGTAATAATGTCGGTAAACGAATTTTTTTCTAAATTGAAGACCATCAATCCGATAGGTTTATGAACCTGAAACCTCCAGATCTTTTTTTCTGACGTATTAAAGGGCGCGATTCATACTAGGAGTTTGCGCTAGAGTTCAGACATTCCAACCTTACCCAACCGAGCCTAATTTATTATATACTTTCGTAAAATATTATAAGAGTTACAAAAGAGGTATGTTATGTTTATCCCGCGCTCAATGAACTCGCTCGATAGTTTTTTGTTGCTCAGGTTTTCATTGGGCGAAAGGCCTCGACAAAAATGTTGCTCGGGACTGGTTGCCAGACGCGCAGCGTTTTGTTTTGATGGGCTCTTTTTCGTTTCTTTTTTTTGTTGTTATTGCGCGAGTCATTGTCCTCTCTTGCTCTGCCTGCGGTGTCAGTGTTACCTTCAGTTCGAGTTAATTTGCTCTTTGCTTTCTTTCGTTGCTTTGCTTTTACTGTGAATGGCCCGTGCGGGTGTGAAGTATCCAAGACCCCGGCATCATCGATCTGACCAGGCTGCAGGTTGGGGCATCACATCTCTACAGTTAAAGAGTAGCGAAGTACACTGTCGCAGCTCGAACTTCTCTTTAGTTCACGCGCCCTATCAAAAGTAGATAAAGAAAATCGAATTTTCGTTTATAGATTGCAATTTTATTGTTTTATTGCTTTCTCGTGCAGTGACCACTTGAGATATAAGTTTCTTTTCATGAGGTAAGCGGAACTGTCTGTCTGTCTGTCCGTGACTTCACGTTTTCGTCGACGAGAAAATGCGCTCTCTGTCACTCACTGCAGGGAGTACCTACTGAGTTATATTTTTTATATAATACACAAGATGACCAGCAGTAAAGGTATCGACGAGTATACAATTTATACGTAATATAATTATTCCTAAAGCTCCCGTACTGATTAATCTATCGATTTTTCCGTTAGACCTGCTACAGCATAACATAACAGAAATTGGTAGAAATCTGGGGCCATACTTTCAAAAGTCGCTAAGTGAACGTAAGTACTTACGCTCTATTTTCTTGTCTATGATTGGTGAATTTTGCTTGAAAGGCCGTCAATGATTGGCTGATGAACTTACGATCTCTTAACTTTTTTTGAAAGTATGGGCCCTGAGCTTGACCGTAACTCTGCAGTGCCTTGATTATACATATTCTGAGAACTAAGAGCCCTGTAGTCCTTGAAAACTAAGAGCCCGGTAATCCTTGAGATCTAAGAGCCCGGTAATTCTTGAGATCTAAGAGTCCTGTAATCTTGAGATCTAAGAGCACTGTAATACTTGCGATCTAAGAGCCCTGTAATCCCTGAGAACTAAGAGTCATGCAATCTTGAGATCTAAGAGCCCGGTAATCCTTGAGATCTAAGAGCCCTCTAATCTGTGAGATATAAGAGCCCGGTAATCCTTGAGATCTAAGAGTCCTGTCATCCTTGAGATCTAAGAGCCCGGTAATCCTTGAGATCTAAGAGCCCTTATCCCGATGAAAATTTTCAAACTAAAGTAACTTTTATGCAAAGAAAGACCTGCCGAAAGCTACATTTAACATGTAATTCACATTAAACATTAATTTTGAAATTCGATTTTAATTGAGTTGTAGTTTTGGAATAAAGTTTGCATTCAGCTTGTTAGTTAAATCAAAACATTCCTTCTTTGCATAGATTTTAAATTCTTACATTAATAATTGAATTTTTTAACTAGATAATTCGCCCAAGTTATTTTTATGATAACTTAAATATATTTACACTGACAGACTTGAAATAAAGAAACAAATAAATAGTATAAAATAGATTCAATTTATGTGAATTTTTTAAAGCCTGGCAACCAGAATTTTGCTGAAGATTATCCTGGAATTTGATAATCCCCTGATTCCAATGCCGTTATCTTGAATCCAGTTATTATTTTGAAACTGAAGTCCGTTAATAAAAGAATATCTTTTCAATGGATCGGAACCTACTGAAATTTCTATGAATAAATGCTAACTCGAAGAATTTATGATCTGTCAGTGGTATATTATTGAATTTTAGAATCTATATTACCATATCTATATAACCATGTATAACCATTTAGAATCTATATTACCATACTAAAACTCTACTGTTTGAAAAAATCGCTACAATAAATTAATGAAAATTCTAATCTTGATTGTGTGGTAGTCGTGTTTTTTTCTATGCCTTGTCCGATCAAAGTTTCTATTGTGTGAAAAATTTTCCGATCAAAGTTTCTATTGTGTGAAAAAATTGTAATTTTTTTATTTCCACTTGCAGTTTCATTATCTTCAGTGGCCATGTGACAAGCGTAGTGTATTATACCACATATATCATTTCTGCAACTGCAGACTAAGCAAGCCGCTTTAATCATTAGCGGCTGATTAATATACATCGCTTATTAATATCCTTACTTAACGACACCCCAAAAGCGTTCTAAAAGAAAGAAAGGTGAACGTTAGGGAACGCCGTGAAAATGAAGGCTAAACTTAGATCTTCGGACGTTCTCTCCATGCGGTCGAAGTCCGAAACTGTTTGTAACGAAGAGAAAAATTTCGATGGCAATTCGAACAGTTCGTCGTCCTCAGAGTTCCAAGACATCGCTAAGCACGAGGTCAATGGGGTCATGCGGCAGCAGTTCTCTAAAGATGATTCGGCTGATTCTTCAGACAGGTGAGATTATGGGTAAATTAAAGGTGTATTATGGGTAAATTAAAGGTGTTCAACAGTGGTTGAGGTTATTTGGAATATTCAGCTATTAATTCACTCACGAAAATTAATGGGTCGCATTGTTCAAATAGTGACTCACTGTCTTATACACTGCACGAGAGTGGTGGATGTAGCACTGATACGCCTTTTTACCGAGCCAGGCTGACCCATGCACGCATTGGCTAAAAGTGAATCGTGATTTGGACAAGTCTCACTTATTTCTCTCGGTATACTCGTCGAACTCTTATGCATTATTTATCTGTTATTATATTAAATTTGTATGTATATTATTTATGTTACAATTTCAAACTCGTACGTACAATCTAAAATATTCAAATTGATTTAGAGAAAGTTTAAGACTTGTTGACTGTTCTTTTAAACCAATTATTGGACAGCTGGAAAAGCTAAATTCGAAAAAAGTTTTGAACAAAAATTACGTTATTACAAATAAAACTTATCCATTATGTAAAATACTTAAATTTTACCGAGTGATGGAAATTTATATCATTCCAGATCGCAAAAACAACATATTCAATTGTCATATAAAGAACATGTTCGTTATTATCATAGTAAACGGTCAAACTATTCACTATTTATAATTTTTGCTAGCTAAGAAAAATGTTGTAAAACCTAATCCCTCCAGGTTTTTAATGATCACATTTATGCAGAAAAAGAGTGTTATCCTGGAAANGGAAAAGAAGGGAAGGGAGAAGAAGGGAAGGGAGAAGAAGGGAAGGGAGAAGAAGGGAAGGGAGAAGAAGGGAAGGGAGAAGAAGGGAAGGGAGAAGAAGGGAAGGGAGAAGAAGGGAAGGGAGAAGAAGGGAAGGGAGAAGAAGGGAAGGGAGAAGAAGGGAAGGGAGAAGAAGGGAAGGGAGAAGAAGGGAAGGGAGAAGAAGGGAAGGGAGAAGAAGGGAAGGGAGAAGAAGGGAAGGGAGAAGAAGGGAAGGGAGAAGAAGGGAAGGGAGAAGAAGGGAAGGGAGAAGAAGGGAAGGGAGAAGAAGGGAAGGGAGAAGAAGGGAAGGGAGAAGAAGGGAAGGGAGAGGAAGGGAAGGGAGAAGAAGGGAAAGGAAAGGAAGGGAAGGGAGAAGAAGAGAAGGGGGGAGAAGAGAAGAAAATAAGGGGAAAGAGAAGAGAAAAAGAAGATGAAGAGAAGGTGAAAGAGGAGAAGAAGAGAACGGGGAAAACAGAATAAAATAAGGGGAAAGAGAAAGGGAAAAAGAAGAAGAAGAGAAGGGGGAGGAGATGTTGCAGGCAGAGTAGCTGTGGAGGGGGCGGCGCTCTCTTTGTCCCAGCTACTGCCCCCCGGGGAACGGATGCTCCCCCTACCCCCACTCCCTCCCTCTCCCCTCCCTCTCCCCTCCCTCTCCCTCCTCCTTACCATCTACCTCCTCCCACTCTCTGCACTTAGACATTATCCTCTTCCCCACTCTCCTCTTCCCCACTCTCCTCTTCCCCACTCTCCTCTTCCCCACTCTCCTCTTCCCCACTCTCCTCTTCCCCGTTCTTCCCCACTCCTCTTCCCCACTCTCCTCTTCCCCACTCCTCTTCCCCACTCTTCCCCACATGCCAAACAGTTTGGTTTGGTATGAATGCTATAGGAGTCCATGCACTCATACAAATAAATGTATCAGCTTGTCCAAACAGTGACACACAATACCTACCCATAGCACAAGCTGAGAACAGATGTAGCATTTGCTGGGCCAAACTGAGTCAAGACGACTCACACTCAGGGAAGAAAACGGCATCGCTTTTTGGACAAAGTCTCGCTCATTTCTTTGTGTGTGTGCGCCCTTCCGGAAAACGCAGCAGCGGCGCAATTTGTTTATGTTTGCGAAGCAATTACTTTATTTTAATTACTTTATTTTAATTACTTTATTACTTTGATCGGATATAAGTATTGAGATTACTTGCCATGGCTGCTTAAGTCTCAAATTCACCAGTAATTTAAAAGTAAATAAATGGTGAACTTTTTGGCTATTGTCTTTACTTTCAAATTCTTGACTTTATTACTTTATTTTATTAATGTTTTGTGTTAATGGTTCTCTAGACTGTTGGGTGAGCGGTTCGGTTCTTTAGAGTGTTAGGTGAGTGGTTCGGTTCTTTAGAGTGTTGGGTGAGTGGTTCGGTTCTTTAGAGTGTTGGGTGAGCGGTTCGGTTCTTTAGAGTGTTGGGTGAGTGGTTCGGTTCTTTAGAGTGTTGGGTGAGTGGTTCGGTTCTTTAGAGTGTTGGGTGAGCGGTTCGGTTCTTTAGAGTGTTAGGTGAGTGGTTCGGTTCTTTAGAGTGTTGGGTGAGTGGTTCGGTTCTTTAGAGTGTTGGGTGAGTGGTTCGGTTCTTTAGAGTGTTGG
>NW_025931721.1:0-5522 GCF_000764305.2 Hyalella azteca | reverse complement strand
CCCACCCTTAACCTTCTCCCCCCACACCATCCCCACCCTTAAACCTCTCCCCCCACCCCATCCCCACCTTTAACCCCCCACCCTCCCGAAGGAGGGGTTGCAGGGTTAAGGGTGTTGTTGGGGGTTGTTGGGGAGAGTTGTAGAGGGGGGGGGAATGGTGGAGGGGAGAAGTGTTAGGAGGAGGTGGAATAGGAGGAATAATAAGCGTGGGGATAAGAGAGAATGAATATGAAGCGTGAGAGAAGAATGGGGGGGGGGGAAGAAGAGAGGAGGGGGAGTGAAAGCATAGAGAATATAAGATGAGAGGAGGGGAATGATAATAATAATAATGGGGAATGAGAAGTAGGTATAAGCACGAAGAATAATGTAAATGTGGGATAAAGGCGTATAGAACAAGGCGAAGATAAAGGCGTATAGAACAAGGCGAAGATAAAGGCGTATAGAACAAGGCGAAGATAAAGGCGTATAGAACAAGGCGAAGATAAAGGCATAGCGAACAATTAAGGGGAAGATAAAGGCGTAGAGAACAAGGCTAAGGTATAATAGGGACAGCGTAAAGAGAATGAGGCAGTATAGAGCAGAACAAGGATAAAGCTGTGATATTCTGGATAATGCTTACGGATTGAATAGAATTAAGCGGATAGAGAATGCAAATTCACATTAAATGGAATATTGGAAGAAATAAATGATGCTGTGGGTATTATGTATTCAATAAGAAAAGATGCTGTTTTTAATATAGATGTTTTTGATATAGATAGATTTAATATAGATTTTAATATATTTTAATATAATATATAATATATGTTTATATATATATTTTAATATATATATATAATTTAATATATGTGTGCTGCTGATGTTATTGTTAGTGTTTTTGCTGCTGTTTAGTGTTTTTCTCCATACTCGCGTTTTAAAATATCGCACTACTGTTATTTATATCCTTTGCATTCCTGTTTTTTCTATTCCTCTTCTTGCTGTTATTTATTCTATTATATCTATTGCTGTTGTTCTGCTAAATGTGCAAATATTCGCCTCGTAATAAAAATATTTATTAATTATAACTAATTAATATTTATATACGTGTCTAAATGCACGTGTACGTGGATGGAGTACGCGTGTACGTGGATGGAGTACGCGTGTATGTGGATGGAGTACGCGTGTACGTGGATGGAGTATGCGTGTATGTGGATGGAGTATGCGTGTACGTGGATGAAATACGCGTGTGCGTGGATGAGATACGCGTGTACGTGGATGGAGTATGCGTGTACGTGGATGGAGTATGCGTGTACGTGGATGGAGTATGCGTGTATGTGGATGGAGTATGCGTGTATGTGGATGGAGTATGCGTGTATGTGGATGGAGTACGCGTACGTGTATGTGGATGGAGTACGCGTGTGCGTGGATGAGATACGCGTGTACGTGGATGAGATACGCGTGTACGTGGATGAGATTCACAATGTGCCACAAACTGAACACAATGTGCCACAAACTGAACACAATGTGCCACAAGCTGAACACAATGTGCCACGAGCTGAACACAATGTGCCGCAAGCTGAACACAATGTGCCACAAACTGAACACAATGTGCCGCAATGTGGTTATGTTGTGCGACACACAACATGTTATGACCACACACAATATGGTACGTTGTGTGTGGTTATGAATGGTTATGAGGCGTAATATTACAACCTTCATATTGACTTTGTTGCCAACATGAAGGTTATTGCTTACTCCCAACATGCGTGTCATGCTGCATCTGTAATCCTTGAGATCTAAGAACCCTGTAATCCTAGAGATCTAAGAGCTAGGTAATCCTTGAGATATAAGAGCCGTGTAATCCTTGAGATCTAAGAGCTCTGTAATTCTTGAGATCTAAAAGCTCTGTAGTCCTTGAGATCTAAGAGCCCTCTAATCTTTGAGATCTAAGAGACAGGTAATCCTTGAGATCTAAGAGCCCTGTAGTCCTAAAGATCTAAGAGCCCTGTAATCCTTGAGATCTAAGAGCCGTGTAGTCTTTGAGATCTAAGAGCCCAGTAATCCTTGAAATCTAAGGGTCGTGTAATCCTTGAAATCTAAGAGCCCTGTAATCCTTGAGATCTAAGAGCGCTGTAATCCTTGAGAACTATGAGCTCTGTAATCCTTGAGAACTAAGAGCTCTGTAATCCTTGCGATCTAAGAGCTCTGTAATCCTTGAGATCTAAGAACCCTGAAATCCTTGAGGTCTACGAGGTCTGTAATCCTTGAGAACTAAGAGCCATGTAACCCCCTGAGATCTAAGAGCACTGTAATCCTTGAGACTTAAGAGCCCTGTAATCCTTGAGATTTAAGAAACCCTGTAACCCCTGAGATCTAAGTGCCCTGTAATCCTTGAGAACTAAGAGCCCTGTAATCCTTGAGAACTAAGAGTTCTGTAATCCTTGAGAATTAAGAGCCCTGTAATCATTGAGAACTAAGAGCCTGTAATCCTTGAGAACTAAGAGCCTGTAATCCTTGAGAACTAAGAGCCCTGTAATCCTTGAGATTTAAGAGCCCTAGCTGTAACCCCTGAGATCTAAGAGCCCTGTAATCCTTGAGAACTAAGAGCCTGTAATCNAAATATTTTTCATTCTACTTATTATCAACTATTCAATGTTATTATCTTAAGCTAATGGGATCGTTTAAGACTTCTTCCCGATATCTAAAGGCAGATTCTAAGCAGACGAAAAATTAACACATTCCAAACAGGCAAAAAGATTCACACATACCAAACAGACAAAAAATTCATAAACGTTCAATCGTTGCCGGAATAACTGACAAATGATCTCAACAAATTATCGTCAGAAAGGGTTTAAGTAAAAATACATTAGTGGAAGTTAGTATATTGAATTGTTTGTTTTTCTGAAGCCTAGCACTGTAAATACATAGGGGCGGGAATCAACAATGCCTATCGTGTCAAAACACTAGCTTGGCATGAATTTTTTAGAGAATCTATAAGACTTGTAGAACAATAAGAGAATAACTGCATTTAAAAAATGAATGCGAGTCTTCAATATCAATAAGTAAAAATGTAACTATTTCTTACGGAAATAAAACCATAACAAATTACGGAAAGTTTGGCGTGCATAAAGACACTTATGAGATATATGCAGTGTGATATACGTATATGATCCAGGTGCGCTTTAAATCGCGGTCGCCTTTCATGCACTAGACTGGCAGTCAACCGCCAACAATACGAGCGGTCAAACTACGTTCACTTTTACATTGCACAAGTCTTGTCAGTGTCTCAACCAAATAAAATATTCACTATTAATTTTCAAGAAATGTGTTGTTTAGAAATCAGGATCCTAACATGGACCCGATATTTGGGTTTTATGTAAAGATTTGGTGCCACAGTCGCATAAGCGACAACCACCCGCAACGAACTTTCCAGACACACTGACTGCCGTTCGTCAATCGTACCAGAAGACTGGAAGACCTTGCGACCACCTGACACTCTGCTCAAGAATTTCCGCATTATGCAGGTTTGTAAATATATTCAGTGTAAGTAATGGATCAGCATTGTTTGTAAAATTCTACTTATAATGTGAGATGAATATTTTAGTTTGAGATGAATGTGTATATAGTAGAGTATCGTAGAATATGTACTACATAGAAAGGGAAAGCGCAGCGCCAAATGCAGGCGGGCGGGTGGGACGAGTTTCATTAGCTCCGTTCCAGATTGAGCTTTGATAAGCGCATACCATCGAAAAACAATGCATGGGACAGCAATTTGAACATATTATGTGCAAGCAACTAAATTGAATATGCATAAATATGTTGCCATGTCTCTCCATATCGAACCTCAGAAGAAATATAGCCTTCTGAATTGACCTGTTCTTTGACTTATCTTAGTACACGTTGCGACCGAAGCACACGTAGCGGTCTATGTACACTTCTAGCGTAGCTGCATAAGTTCTGCTTGAGTCTTCATCGTATTGCTGCTTCTTGAAACACATTTCGAGTTAACTCACGTCACATTAATTCCTTAAATCCAAACTTCCGTAAATTTATCGACCAACGGTTAGTGGTTAGTCAAATTAGTTTTTATGTCGACCAGCACTCCCACTTCAGTGACTTCATCAATTTATCTAAATGTAGAATTCTTGTAGCAGTTGTTTTTTTCATAACTTTAGACTAACTGTTCCTGTAACAATTTAAAGGAATAAAATCCCGAGTTATCAATGAGATAAGTGGCTCCCTAACATTTTTGAATAAAACTATAACTCCGAATTTATAAAATTTAGCCATTGTAGCGGGGATATTTGTCAAATAGCATAATCTTTATTAGTATTACATACATGAATAATTTTTTATGACGTATAATGTATTGCTTAGAAAATCTTGGCAGCGTAAACTAAAGCAAAAATTCCATTAACCGCAATTTAGTCATCCGTGTTTGCTTGCTTCGAATTTCGAATCTTTTTCATACTTTTATTGTCTCGAAATTTCCATTATTTTTCGTCATAAATATTGCAAGAAGCATTATATTCTATATAAAGATGATTCCGGTAAGTTTGTTGGGCTAGAGAAGAGAAAATACAAAGAGAATTTTTTCTTGAATATTTTTACCAATGTAGCATGCAATATTTATGTGTGACATAGTATACCAGAGTAGAGTAAGGAGTGTTGTGTGAATGTTTTGAGAGTGTTTAGCGTGAAGTATATAGTGAGTTAACTTAGTTAAGTATAGTGGCGTCTCTGCTGGAGTAGACGTCGAATCTCGCAATGTTCGTAACTTGCTTACAGTTACAGAAGGCATTACAACTGATTACTTGAACGCGTCTACCCAAAATTAATTAAATTATGAAAAATCACTTGTATTTTACATGACATGATATATATTTAGTACAAACAAATGCGATCAAGCACAGGGCGTCGATTTACTAACGTCGGTGACGCGAGGCGAGAAATACCTAGGTTGTCACATATAGTTGAATTGCACCGATGTTTTTGCAATTTCGGAAAACGTGGCCCCTATTATTGGTTATAGTTTCGCATTCTGGAAGTGCTTCTTTAATTTTTTATCCAACCGTAGTATTCTTCTATACTTTTAGCAGGTACCAATAGGCTCGTGAATAACACATGCATTGAAGCTAATAATCGCTAATCGTTATTAATGAGATAAGCCCATTAAGCCGGGAATTATCCACGCAACGCTGCCGAGCTCCAGATGCAGGGGCAAGATGGCGACTAATAACAAATTCAAATATCCTGCATCTAAATACTCGTAAGGACACAGTATCAGTCTTTTCATTTAGCCTGCTTTATTAATTTACGTTTCAAGATGTTTTGAAGACTTTAAGCCAAAAAAGTTTTTCTTTAATTTGAGACATTAATTTATTTGTCATAGAGGTTACTTATTTAACAATGTTATGAAGTTAAACCAAGCCCCGTAAGGAAAAATAAAAAAATCAATGTGTGTAGAAACCTCAGAAATAAATTAAAATAAAACTTATCGTTTTGGCTGCATTTTGGTGGACATAAGTACATAATAAATGGAAATA